>NC_072791.1:180858310-181135810 GCF_028583425.1 Eublepharis macularius | reverse complement strand
GATAACCATTGCCCACCAATGGTTTCAGACAGAGGCAGCACAGTTTTCATTTGTTGAAGCCCAGTTGCAAATTAAGCCTTATACCCCACCAAAGTCAATGGATTTAATTCTGAGTAAGCATTATTATTTTTTGATTTGATTTGATTTGATTTATACCCCGCCCTCCCCACAGATAGGCTCAGGGCAGCTAACAACATTCAAAAAATACATTAAAATTCACAAAATGAACAGGGATGAACGTAACCCAGATTTTGCAACCAGGGCTGAATCCACATTACCTCGGCGTGTCCCGGTGTTGCACTAAATGTTCGCTAAACACCCGGAAGTATAGCGTCTTTCAAGCACGATTTCTGCATCGTGCTAGAAAGACGCTATACCGGGTGTTTAGCGAACATTTAGTGAAACACCGGGATGCGCCGAGGTAATGTGGATTCAGCCCAAGTGCGCTGGATTCTATGGCAAACAAAAAACAGTTGCCACAGAGACACCATCAAATTGGGCAACCTGTGTGTGTGGGGGGGGTTGACAACCTTAATTAGCAGTGAAGGACAGCATTCTGGCCATGTGATTCAGTGGTAAAGCATCTGTTTTGCATGTAGCGGGTCCCCAGTTCAAACCCCAGCATTTGTGATTTAAGAGGTGAGATAGGAAGTGATACAAAAGACCTCTGCCTGAGACCCTGGACAGCCACTGCCAGCCAGAGTAGACAATACTGACCTCAACAGAACAATGGCAACTCGGTAAAGGCAACTTCATGTGCTTATGTGTATTCACATGCCTGTAGCTTCTTTTCCCTTTTTGTAGGGCACTAAACCCAGTTGACAACCTGATCAAATATAACAAGTAAGTAGTACTACTTCCAACCTCCATAGCTACTGATAGGAAACTCTGGAAACAGAGGCATATCCAACTCTCTCTCTCTCTCTCTGTGTGTGTGTGTGTGTGTGCGTGTGTGCGCGCGTGTGTCCAAATTCCTTTTACCCAGGTTTTGCCTTAACGTAATATTTCATTTGACAAACGTTATTGCTGGTTTCTCAGCCATTCTTCCCAGACAATTTGACTGCATCTCTGCAACAAATATCATTTTGGTTTATTCACAGAGCTACCTCTGAAAAGACTTGACATTATTCAATATTATTTATAGTGATATGATAGCCCCCCCACCCTTATGGGGAGGAGGAGGAAGCTTATCTCTTTCCATTGAAATGCAAACTGCACAGTGCCACTCGTTTGCAGCCAGCAATGCAGGGGAAGGGGTAGCTAAAGTAAAAGTCTTTTTAAAAAAACCCTTGATTTTCCCCAAGCTTGTTTTGCAGTTTTTACAAGATGACCCTAATATTCACAGTATGAATGTATTCGTGGGTTTTACATAATGACTTTTATCAGGAAGCTGGATTCTGCTTCTTAAATCTAATTGCCAAGTGAAGAGTAACAGAAGAGAAGAAGCAGATTACCTTATCAAATATGCAGCTCTTGAATATACAGTGCTATAATATAATGAATACCCACATAGATTTTTTTTTAGTCTAGCTTCAAAGGAGTAAAAACACTATTTTACAACTACAAATTTGGATCTTTAAAGCTGGAAAGGAAATGAGCTTAGATGTATTTCTGCCATAGACACAAATAATGTAAGCTGCAGTGTAGAAAGTGCCTTTAAGGGCTTGCCTTTGTGGTTTTTCACCCTTGACAACAACTTAAAGAGTTTCTGCCCAAGGGTCAGGGGCATCTTATTGAGTGGAATGCTGGGCTGCTTTGAGGAAAAGGCAACTTGGTCATGCAGTTTCATGCATGGACCTTGCTATGAAATTCTCTGGATCATGTGCATTTAATACTTTATGAGTTTTATACAAAGGCACTAGCCATAATGCAGGCACTATGGATATAAACTATTTTCACAGTAATTTCCTGTTTCCAGAAAACTCTGGCAATTGTTGTTCTATGAGGGAGGCTAGAAATCTTAAATGTGGAATACTTTGCACCCTCCTCAAACTGCTGCTGTCAGGATTCTTTGTGGGAAGCCCTATAAAACCAAAATGAGTTAGTAGTGTGAACAGGGTTGTGACTGTTACTTTTTCAGCCCAGAATTAATCACTATTAATTCAACATAATCATGGAGGCTGTGGAACTATCCACTTGGCTCAGAGGAATCGTTGGGTTTGACCCTTCTGTTTACTTATGTTTTCTGGAAGCCATATCTCAAGGACCAGAAAAATTTGGTATTCCCAAGTCCCTGTGGCTCCTCAGTAAGAATGAGCACATTCAGACACTATCTTCATTTGGAGAAGCTCAAACGTTTTTCCTTGTAAGCAGGATTGTTACGGTGGATTTCAAGAACCAAGACCTACAGCCTGTGTAGAAAACAGCTTCACTGAAAAACTGTCCCATGCTTCTGCTGACCCAGTAAATATGTGCTTCATGAAGTTCTGACTGAATAGTACAGTAGGCAGTGCTAAGGAGAAGGAACTCAAGAGGAGATCACATGGTAAGATCATGTGATGAGAGAACCAGGTTTTCTGATGGCCTGCGATAACCAGTCTGTGACAGAGTAAGAATACTGCAGTTGTTAGAGTGCTGCATTCAGACTAGGGAGATGGCGGTTCAAATCTTCACTCTGTCATGAAGGTCACTTGTACAATCACAGCCTCTCTGCCTAATCTACCTCACAGGGTTGTGGGCATAAACTGAGGGGAGGGTGACCATATGTACACCCCCTGACCTCATTGGAAGAAGATGGGATAAACAGCAAAAAAATACACTGTCTCCATTGTCATTCTGTCATCAATGAAGCTGCACGAATGGAGCATAAATATAACTATAATTTCAGAATTTAGCCTTTGTCATATCAGAAGCATCACCACCACACTCAAATCTGTATTTATTTCATGGAGAATGAGAGCAATAGATGACTCATTTTGAAAAACGCTTTGCTGGTTTTGATTTGACTGTACAGTGGCACCAGAAAAAATATCTCAAAAAAGTTTGTGTAGAGCGAAAGGGGGTGGGGAGCATACCTAACACACAAACATGTCTTCAGCATGTGGGAGTTCACTCCTTGCCCAGTGGTGCAGGGGGATTTTCCAAACCATCAGGTGTGAGGCAGCAGCACATATAATTCTTGATTCAAGTTTTGATGGGCCAGGAATTGCACTGATTTACCCCAGGCTGATCACTCTGCCAGTCATGACTGACTACATTATAAGAGCTTGTGATCCTCCTCACATTGCCGCAAGACTATCACCCCTCCATATTCACATAAGATCTTGCAGGATTAAGTCTGATGTTACTTCCTCACAGCATGTGTCACAAAGGGGGAAATTGAGGCACATGGCCCAATTTTGAGCATGATATTTTAAGAGATTGTCATATACACCAGTGTGTGATAGTAGTTAGCAATGTCAGATGACGACTGAAGATACCCACTTAAAATACCTCACCCGCACAGCTCACTGGACAACCTTGGGCTTTTCATTCTCTCTCAGCCTAACCTTCCTCACAAGGTGGTTGTGAGAATAGAAGAATGGCACTCTCAAGCATCGTGGGTGAAAGTTGAGATAAAAATGGGTAGGTAGATAAGCTGCTGTTAAATATGGAACTAGTAATGTTAACAGGAAATCTGACCCCTGCCTTTTTGTGTCATAATCCAAACTAAAAATATAACAACATGCCAAAGGGAGATATGCTGTATCCTTCTTGCAACCCATTTTTCTCTGTCCACATTCATTACATGATGAGATTCAGATATAGCCAATCTGAATAGATACCCCCAAAATACCTTACTGATATTTTCAGGTATAGTTAGGATTCAGGAGCAGTATTTGGACCCTGCGTATTTTTGGAAATGTTTGGAAATATCCAGCTCCAGCATTTTAAGGACTTCAGGCATTCCCCCCCCCCCATTAATAGGTTTTCCGGGCAAAAGGGAAGGAGACATCTCTCTGGGCCCAGGGGAGGTGGCTGCCAGAAAAGGCAGCTCCCAGCTCTCACCCAACCCAGGGAAGGTGGCTCCTGGCTAGACATGGGCTTGAACAGAAAAAAAAACAACGAACATGGTGTTCATTGTTCGTTGCCATCCACGAACAACAAACAACAAACATTGACGAACATGATCCTGTTCACGAACATGTTCGTTGTTCATTGTTCATGGGGGCCAGCAGGCTCTCCTCCAGCCATCAAGATCCCTACCCCACCACTCCCAGAAACCCTACCTGAGCAGGCAGCAGGAAAGGTACCAATAATAAATAATAGCTTGCCCCCAGAGCCTGGCAGCAGCCCTGGAACCTGAAGGGGTAGATCCCTATCCCATCACACACAAAGAAAATTCAAGTTCCAATACACTCAACCTGTCTCTCTAACAGCAGCTGTCTCTCCCTGAAAGCCAGAGCTGGGAGCCCCCTTGGTCTTTTTCTCTTGTAACAAATTTGGAGCTCCAGTCCACACTTGGAAGGAACACCTGCCTATCAAGCTAAATTGGGCTTAGATTGGGGTTTCCAGGTTAACGGCAGGAGTTCAGACAGAGTTCAGACAATCCCGGCTTGAGTTGCCATGGGAATTGATTGCAGGTGCCAGACTGTCTGGCTTGACAAACAGCAAGGAACAGCAACCAACAAGGCTTGCAACAACCACCTGTTCGTTTAGAATGGGGCCTCACGAACAGCTTGTTCGCAAACAGCAGATTGGGCTGTTCATGGGTTTTTTTAGTTCGTATTGCTGTTCATGCTCATCTCCACTCCTGGCTAGCATGCGTCTTGCCCAGCATGTCCATGTGAGCCAGGTGCAAGGCCTGGAAGAGCTGTGGGTCTGACTGGCTCCTTCTCCCTCCCTCCTACCCTCTCTGCTTTGTGGGGCCCTTTTCCAAGGTCATTTTCCCAACCAGTATGCACCCTTACATGTAGAATGTTTGGGGTTCAAATGATCCAATTCACTTGAAACTTTAGGGGGTGGGGTGTTAATGGACAGGCAGCATTAGGGCCCCTGCAATTTTGATGTCATTTGGTTGAAAAACAGCCACTCCAGCCTCCTGAAAAAGTCACTCATAATTATGGAATCGTAGAAAAACCTGAACCCAAATCCTGAAATGGCACTGGGAGACCTGAATACCAGTGAATACCAGTATTTCTACCCTTTCAAAAATCCTAATCAGGTGTATGTTAGCAGTCAACCCTGACCCTTATGCTAATAGGGAAGCTTATGAATATGGCTATATCATAAGCCCCCCTACTCATGTGTTTTAAAAGCACAGAAAAGCTGCCTGGCAAAGCAGGATATGGGTGCCAACCTCTGGCCAGGATTTGGAAAATTACTGACATATGCGTCATGAGGCAAGACTAGCTTTCAGCCCCACACCCCCAGAGATGTGCAAAGATCTTAAGACAAAAATTTCTTTCAGGAGTTCCCTCCACATCCTGCCAATCCTTCCTTATCCAGTCTCCCCATCTGGGCTATTCAGGGATCTGATAAGCCCCACCTGTCCAGCCATCGTGAGTCATCAAGCACCTTTCTACATTTAGTAAGACCTTTAGCCCTTCCACAAATCTCTCCCACTTTTCCTCACTGATTTCCTAGTTAATCTTGTATGTGTGTTGTGTGCATTTTGTATGCTCCTTATTGCTTCCGTTAATAAAATGATCTCCTTTACAGCCCGCTTGCTTATTGAAAGTCCTCTGAGGGAATGAACCTCATATACACAGATGGAGAAATCTCGCTTAGTTGCCCCCTTTTGCTGCTTCTCCTTGTACGCTAATTTCCCCAACTCACAAGGAGGCCAGCTTTTAGGCTAACAGTGTACATCCCTATTGGTCACACAAGAGAATAAGAAATGCAAGGGAGGATACATTTGACAGTGCAAATGGTTACCTTCTTGTGTTTCCACTTGTGCAAGACAGATAATGGAAGCAAAAAATTTTCAATGGGTCCAACACAGAATGGGTTGATTATCCAACATTATAACAGAGAAATGAAACACCAGAATTTGTCTAGAAGAGTGGTATATAAGCAACAAAGTCCATTGTGTTTAACAATACAACAGGTTCTTGCGGGACTTTGTAAGGGCATGTGTCACCCCAGAAGTGTTCCTGGCTCCACAGTGGGCCAATTTGAGCCTCAAACAGCCAAAATCGGGCAGGTGCAGAGCACAGGAGCACTCCAGAATCTGTTGCGCTGTCCCAGCAGCATTCCTACGCTGTGCTATGGCCTGATTCGCCCTCAAGCGGGCAGAAATCAGGCCAGGTGGAGTGCAGCAGCATTCCAGGGCCCATTGCGCCACCCTGGCACCATTCCTGTGCTCTGCACTGGCCCGATTCAGCCTCAAACAGGCAAAATTGGGCCAGTACAGAGCACAGGAGCACTCCAGAGCCATGGCTTGTCGTGCCGCCCCAGACTGCTCAGGGTGTGCTGAGGGCCAGGCTGGCATGGTGGGCCTCTCCAGTGCCTCAGCGGCTGTGGTGGTGCAACCCTCTGAAGGCTGCAGCAGCAACAGAGAAGGCTGGTGCGGGAGCGCAGCCCTCCCTGCCAGCATGCTGAGCAGTAGCGCCGGGCTGTGCTGGGCTTTCCCGCAGCTGCTGACGCCTCCTAAGCAAGCCATATTGGCAACGACTCTATCCTTGCACAGGCCAGAGTGAGTCATTGTCACCAATATGGCTTGCCTTTTATATAGTAGAATTGTTGTTGTTAAATAAAAGACCAGAAATGGATATCTGCTTGGGGATGGAATCTTGGTTCAAAGGTTGAGCATGTGCTCTGATCCTGCCATTTCCAGTTAAAGTATCTCTTGAGGATCTTTCTGCCCAAGATCGTAAAGATGGGCTGATAGTCAAAGTAGACAGAACTGAGTCAGCTGTACCAATGATCCGGCACAGTATAAGACACCCTCGCGTGTCCATTCCTTTTGCCCTACATATCTGACTCATGATTTTGTCCACAGGGATACAGATCCAGATTCTAGAATGTCTGGTGGTCAGTACTGGTGTGGACAACGTTTTTACATGTCACAAGTTCAGTGTCCACTTACTGAAGCTGTATGCTCTCTATAATATGGAGTCGTACAGTCTCAGATAAACACAGCTGTGTTTACTTGAGTTGTGTGATCCCATGTCTATGTGACCAACTTCAAATAAATGCACTTGATGCAGTGCTGCAAACGCACATTAAAATAAATGCCGAAAGAGCACTTGTTAGATAGGAATGGAAGGACTCACTTTAAATAAATCTACTAAGTTGTTGGACTGTAGCTCACGAAGCACATTCACGAGAATGCAAAGAGGCTAGTATTAAAGCGAAAAATGAAAGGCAAAAGAAGAATTGCTTTAGCATGTTAATACAGCTTTATAAATAAGATTTTAAATGCCGAATGGTTAGGAAATCAAGTTATGTTCTCCACAATATATGTAATAAAATTACACTGCACATCTATAGCGCGGTTTAATGCATAATCATAAATAATGTAGTGTACAAAATTATGGAGAGTTTTTTTTTAAGAGACCAACCAAAAATTATACATAT
The DNA here is from genome assembly GCF_028583425.1 of Eublepharis macularius. NCBI lineage: Eukaryota > Metazoa > Chordata > Lepidosauria > Squamata > Eublepharidae > Eublepharis > Eublepharis macularius. The sequence continues at coordinate 181,128,310 of NC_072791.1, read as the reverse complement.
ATAGTGATGAAGAAAGTGCCTGGAATGACATGTTGAAGGAATATGCAAAAGCTTTTCTTGTGGTCAAAGTGAGTGTTCATTTACTGCCCTATCCACAGCCAAGTTAAACCCAAACATCAGCATCAAACTGATCAATGTTGTATCTAAATCAGAGTAAACGGACTTAAATTCAAGTACTTTAGTTTAATTGTGTTCTACCCTGATTGGGTCTTAAAGTTTGTTCAAAGGATTTAGAGTGTGATTCACCCAAAACTAAGCACTTTAAATCCCACTGGCGTCTACTAAGAACTAAGAATGGGCTTAGATCTCTTTTACATTGAAATTAATAGGATTTGAGTGCTTTAAATTTGGATACCCTGTGTCCTCAATGTTGCATCTTAGGTTATACATCAAACGCTGACTTTGAGTTGCCTTCATTCACATGGCCTAAAACAACCCTCCACTCCAACTCTAGGCAAGCCACTGCTGCACCAGACCAGTCACCTCCAATCTAATTTCCTCCCACTGAAAGATCCAAGGCCTGTTCATCTGCGCATATGCTTCCATCTCTGCTCCACCTGAAAACAGTCTGTGTGCTGGAATCCTGAAGAGGCAAGGTTGGGTTAAGACATGCTGAGATTCTTAGAGCCAAGCTACAAGTGACGCCTGACACAGGTTAGACACTTGTCAGCTTCCCTCAAGCTTTGATGGGAAATGTAGGCATCCTGGTCTTGCAGCTGTAATGGAAAGCCATGCTGTAAAACCAGGACACCTACATTTCCCATCAAAACTTGAGGTAAACTGACAAGTGTCCAACCTGTGTAAGATGTCACTTGTAGCTTGGCTCTAAGCTATGTCAAGAATAAGAGGCTCCATGGCATTACTCCAAAATGTGCATTAATCTCACATTGAAATTTAGTTGTTTTTTTCTTAACAATAACAACAATAATAAGGGTATGCTTATATACCGCCCATCTGATTAGTGTCACACTCAGAGGGGTGAATAAAGTCAGTATTATCCCCACAATACAGCTGAGGAACTGGGGCTAAGAGGAGCAGCTTACCCAAAGCCACCTGCTGAGCTCATGGCAGTGGTGGAAGTCGAACTAGCAGACTGCTGATTCACATCCCACTATGCTACAGCAGCTCTCTTCATTTAGAGCCCTCTTATAATCTGAAGTACTAAAACATAGCTTATTTAAACATGCTTAAACTTGGCTCTGCGAAGAGGAGGCTTACCTGGGGATTCTATTTTTTTTTTAGCAACTCACACCAGGATTACCAGACCCCTAGTGGGCCACGATGCTTTAAGGTCTCGTTCGGCTTGGCTTTTCACTAGAGTTGTCTTCAGGTTGGGAAATTCCTGGAGATTTGGGGATGGAGGCTGGGGCGTGTCCTCAGAGGGGTACAACACCATAAAGTCCACTCTCCAGAGCAGCTGTTTTCTTTAGGGGAACTGATCATTGTAGTCCAGGGACCAGTCATAATTCTGGGAGGTCTCCAGGCCCCAACAGGAGGTTGACAACCCTACTTTTAATAATTTCATAAATGCTCTACTGGAATCAGCAAAACAGCTTTTGCTTTCTACGTAGTTTGTTCTATATTTGCTTGTTTTGATGTCAGGAGCATGTTTGGACCACCAAAATCAGATTTATGTGCTCTTTTCCTCCAAAAAGGTGTGCAAGAAATCAAGAAGAAGAATTACAGGTGTTCCTGCAAATCATATTTAATACTTAAAATAAAAAATCTATATAATATATTTCCCTTATTCTGTTGTCTAGAAGCATGTAAAGCTCCTACTAATTGCATTAGAAATCCAGAGAATTCAGAAAAGATTATGGGAGAACCCAGACATCTATATACATAAAGACAAATGTCCTGACTGACTCATCAACGCCCAATCCAAACCCCTGGATCTAGAAACCAGAGCCAGATCTAGGGTTGCCGGTGCCCAGGGGAACCCAAGTCTGGCCCCCCATGCATGCGCTCAGCGTGCATGCACTTCCAGCACTGCATGATGATGTCACTTCTGTGATGTTATCACGCAGGGGCAGAGCATGCTGCCAGCGGAGTGGTGGCAGCGCAGGTGGCTGGGAGGCCGCCCATCCCATTCGCCTGCCCCACTGAGGGGGCGGACAGCTTGCCGCATGCTCCTTGTCCTGCGGGGTAGGTGAATGGCGCGGGCGGCTTCCCAGCCCTCTGTGCCACTCACCTGCCCCGCTGAGGGGGCAGCCGGCTTGCCATGCACTCCCTGTCCTGCAGGGCAGGTGAATGGCGCTCCCGGCGCCCCCTCTTTGGCGGCGCTGGGGGCAGACTACCCCCCTGCCCCCCCGTTGATCCGGCCCTGCTAGAAACATGACACTTGAGAAGAACATTTCTTTCATGATGTAAACACTCACTAAGAAGTGATTTTAAGAAATCCGCCCCCTAAGGGAGTAAAAAGGGGTAAAATGTGTTTTCCCAAAGGGATACAGCTTCCCTGTGTGGCTGGCAGGCTACTGCCTGCTTGTGCCCCTGCCCACTGCCAGCTCGGCCACTCTTCCCTGATTGGGCCAGCCTTTCAAGGTCATTTGCATATGCGGGCTGATTGGGGCTCACTATATTCCATACCTCATCCCCCCCCCCAGTGACAGTTGGAACACAGAGGTCATTTGCGTATGCGGCCTGATTGGTCCACACTCCCCACACTCTAAACAGTATGCAGTTGCTATTGGGAGTCATTGAATGTGTCCTGACATAAAATGCACCTCCCAGTCTTCCCCTAAAAGTTCACTAGGGTTGCCAACTCCAAAAAAAAAGTTACATACCCATAAGTATTATAACTGGATTTAAAGTAGTTAAATACTGTACTGAAGCTTGGATATCAAGGTAGTATAACTATATATTGCTTCCACCTTCATTGTTGTTAAATTAAAAAAATGAAAGCAGAGATTTTCAGTTCATGGGGATTCCCCCCCCCCACCCCATGCATCGAGTACATGATTCTGTGGCCAAATCCACACTTCCTTTTTGTTTCCGTGCCTTTTTCGCAAGTGGTGCGCTGTTCATGCAGATACTCACACGCTTTCCCATTCTGCGTGTTCCCCACCATCACTGCACCACAATTGCGCCTTCCTTCCAAACCACGTGATAGTGGTGGAAATCCGTTTTCTCCCTGCCTTTTTTTTTTTTGCACAGTGCAGAAAGGTCGGTATATGTGTCCCGCCATTTTTAAGAGCGCGAGGAGCCAAGCCGAGCAATCCTGTATTTCCCACAACGATCGTCTCCAGTAAACAGCAGGTGCAGAAAACAAATATATTCCTGAAAGCTTAGGAGGCAGGTGGGAGATTCTACTATGTGCAAAAGACAGAATGCATCATCTCGTGGTGTCGCGTGGCTGTGCTGCGAAGCATGCCAACCACAATCTGAGCCATCATCACAAATATCACACTCTGAGCATCCATGTTGTTAACTACTAAAAGCAGAAAACCACTCTGAGCAGCAGAATTTCCGGACAATGCCTTTAATGTGACAATCTAATTTCAAATTTGCCCGCCATATCAACCAGCCAATTGTTAGAAAGTGGTCTGTGACGAGCAAAAAATGAGCCAATCAAAGAGTAGGGGGAGGGTACATTGCCATTTCTTAAAAGTCAGAATATCGGTATACCAGAAAATTGACCTTTTTTTAAAAAAAAAAAGGGGGGGGAAGTGACGGCGGAGGATGGAACTGCCCACTGTAACGCTTTACTCAGTGGCTTGTGGAGAAATGATTGCGCCATGAAGAAGCACTGGAAGGGTGGACTTCCGTTTTGGGATCCATGGAGGTCTAACGCAGCTCTAAGTGCAGAGCTGACCGGGCTGCTGTTTCAGCGGCCGGAGGGGCACAAATAGCCCCCGGCCACCTGCTCTCAGGCGGAGAACAGGCAAAGAACGCTCAAAGACCTCAGGGCGCGTCGATCTCGGGCGAGGGGGGGTTCTGCGCTAAGGACTCTCTCTCGACCCTTGAGGTCCCACCCTTTGACAGGTCGGCATAGATCTCTGCGGCAGACCCGGGGCCAGTGCGGCTGGCATAAGACCTTTGTGCCCAAGCTTCAACAGGGGGAAAATAAACGGAAAGAGAACTTAAGATTGAAGCAGTGATTACAACCCAGAAAGACGTTTGAAAAGGTAAAGATCACTATCTCCTGAATTGGGATGGACTGTTAAGAGTAACGAAGTTTTAAAAGGACTTTTTAAACTGCAACAGACTTACTATAAGGAGGGGGAAACCCGGCAAGAAATAGATTGCAAAAAGGACTAAGTAAAAAGAAGTAATTTAAGAAAAGGGACATTTGTTTATCATACCTGTGGTTGAGAATCGATAGCAGGCTGTGGGAAAATTTCTACCATCGCGAGAGCTGCAGCGGAGAGTCGGGAAACAGGAAGTACGTAATAATGATAGAGTCGCCAGAAGGAGACGGCCCCTACTGGAAGACAGGAAGAAGGGCATCGCCATTTTTGAACAGGGAAGGGCTTTGGCTTCAGCAAGGGCGGAAGTAGGACATCTTGGATTGCAAAAGGGTACAGAGAAACCATAGAGAAAAGACGCCCGACATTTTGGATTTTCTGAGTGATTTTTGTTTATTTAAAGGACCGGGACTTTTAAATTAGTTAAAAGGATTATCAATTTGGACGCCACGGAGCTAAGAAAACGTGCAGACTCGTGGGAGCGAGGTAAATCAAGCCCCACGATGTCGAAGAAAGAGTGGCAAGCAGCCATAGAGAACTTGGACAAAAAATTTTGTGAAATGCTAAAGGAGCTTAAAGAAACAAAATTGGAGTTGGTGAAAGAAGTCAAAGATGTCAAAGAGACAGTTAAAAATGAGCTGGCAGAAGTAAAAAAGGGAATGGAGACGATACAAACCGACTTGCAGGCAGCGCAGCAAAAAGTTAACGATGTGGAGAAGGCGATGGACAATCTTACAGAGACGCAGCGAACGGATATGAGAGTAATGAGGGGAAGAATGGCAGTTGCGGAGAGTAAATACATGGAGAAGCAGCTGAGGTTTCGAGGTTTGTCGGAAGTAGAAGGAAAGACAGCACAAGAAGAGGTGACTGAAGTGTTAGCTGAATACCTGGAAAAGGAGGAGGAGGAGGTTGTGGCTTTCCTGGATGTGGTGTACCGAATAAATTCCAGATTTGCGACCCAGAGAAAGGTACCAAGGGATGTGATAGTGCAATTTACGACAAGGAATGTAAGGGAAATGATAGTGACTAAGCAATTTCAAGATCCACTGATAGTTGATGGCAAGACAATTATCATTATGAAGGAGTTACCCAGATCGGTGCTCTTGGACCGGAAAAAATACAAAATGTTAGTCCAGACTTTGAAAGACATGAAAGTAAGATATAGATGGGAATTACCGGAAGGGATATCTTTTGAATTTGGAGGAGTAAGAAAGCGCATCAGATCTGAATTGGAAATGGAAAGGTTCATGACGGACAATGAAAAAGACTTACCAACAACAAGGCTTTGAATATGGGGTGCAAAGTTTTATCGTGGAATGTAAATGGACTCAACTCACCTAATAAGCGAAAAAGCATTTTCCACTGGCTATTAAAACAGAAATGTGATATAGTTTGCTTACAAGAGACTCATATTAGAAATCAGGACGTAAAATACCTTAAAGTAAGTAAATTGGGCATTGAATTTGTAGCGGCCTCAAAAAAGAAAAAAAGGGGAGTGGTATTATATATAAAAGAAGAGCTGCAGCCAAAGGTGATAATTAGAGATGGGGAAGCCAGATTTATAGCAGTGGAATGTATTTGGAATTTAAAGAAAGTGTTGGTGATTGGAATATATGCACCTAATGGAGCTAAAGAGTGCTTTTTTGAGGATTTAAAGAAGCAACTAGATGAACTTTCATATGATCAGATAATACTTGCAGGAGACTTCAATGGAGTTACGAATTTGGAACAGGATAAGAAATCAGCCACTACACAAAAGAAAAGAGGACTATTACCAAAGACTTTTTTTGGATTAATGCAACAGGAAGCGTTGGAAGATGTGTGGAGAACGCAGAATCCCACAAGCAGACAATATACCTTTTTCTCTGCAAGACATTCTACCTTATCGCGTATTGATATGATCTGGGCCTCAAAGGACTTAGTACTTTGGACTAAGGAAGCAGAAATAATGCCCATGGTAGGCTCAGATCATAACCCAATTATGTGGAAATTTGGAAAAAGAACTAAGAGAAAAGGATGGAGAATAAATGAGGATTTGTTGCAAGAGGGAGAAAATATGGAAATGTTGAGAAGGGAGACTAAATTCTTCATACAGTACAACATGAATCAAGAAGTACCAACCAACAAGGTATGGGACACGTATAAAGCAGTAATCAGAGGTGTATTAATGGACTTAAATGGAAGACTTCGAAGGAAAAAAGAGGAGAAGAGACAGGAGATTATGGAAAAAATAAAAGCCAAAGAAATACAGCTGAAGAAAAGACCAGGGAAAAAGAAAATATATCAGGATATTAAAATCCTTCAGGAGCAGTTGACGGCTATGAATAATAAAGAACTGGAATGGAATCTTAAAAGACTGAATCAAAAGTCGTTTGAAGGGGCGAATAAACCTGGGAAATTTTTGGCATGGCAATTGAAGAAAAGAAAGGAGGAAAAGATAATAAATAAAATATGTGATGACAATAAAGTACACTTGGAACAGGTCGCTATTAGCAGAGCCTTTTATAAATTCTACGCTAAATTGTATGACAAGAAAGAAGTGAATAAAGATGCGATAGCCGCATATCTGGAGAAAATGAAGCTTCCAGTAATTTCCGAGGAGTGGAGAGTTAAACTAAACAGCGAAGTAACAGAAGAAGAGATAAGGAAGGCAATACAGTCAACAAACTTGGGAAAAGTGCCAGGGCCTGATGGACTTACAGCTAAGTTTTACAAGGCCAATGAACTGGTACTGTTTTTAAAAGAGGTGATCAATGGTGTTTTGAGGGACCAAAGGATCCCAGCTACCTGGAGTGAAGCAAATATATCATTGATCCCCAAAGAAGGACAGGACTTGACCAATGTCAAAAACTACAGACCTATCTCTTTACTCAATAATGACTACAAGATTTTTGCAAAGATCTTGGCGGAGAGAATAAAGGGATGGCTAGCCGAAGTTATTGGAGAAGAACAAGCAGGCTTTTTACCAAATAGACAAATTAGAGACAACCTAAGTACAGTTATAAACGCTATAGAATACTATGACAGGCGATGTGATAAGGAGGTTGGTTTCTTCTTTGTAGACGCTGAAAAAGCATTTGACAATTTGAACTGGGACTTTATGTTTGCCACCATGGAACAGCTACAAATGGGGGAAAGGTACATAAGAGCAGTGAGAGAAATTTATAGAGACCAGAGTGCAGCAATTGTGGTGAATGATGAGCTGACTAAAAAATTGATTATTGGAAAGGGTACAAGACAAGGTTGCCCGCTATCCCCATTGTTGTTTATTTTGGTTCTTGAAATTTTGATGATGCAGATTCGAGAAGACAATGCAATCCGTGGTATAAAGATAAAAGACTTTTCCTATAAGGTCAGAGCGTTTGCAGATGATATAATGTTAATTGTGGAAGATCCAATTGAAAACATGCCCAAGGTAATAGAAAAAATTAAAGAGTTTGGAGACTTGGCAGGTTTCTATGTAAACAAAAAGAAATCAAAGATTTTATGTAAGAATATGACCAAACAAAAACAACAGTTATTAACGGAAATAACAGATTGTGAGGTAACAAGTAAGGTGAAGTATTTGGGAATTGAATTGACTGCAAAAAATATAGATCTATTCAAGAATAATTATGAGAAATTATGGACTCAAATAGAGCATGATCTGATTAAATGGAATAGACTGAACTTGTCATGGCTGGGAAGAATTGCAGTAATCAAGATGAACGTGTTACCAAGAGTTATGTTTCTGTTACAGACGATACCAATCATTAGGGACTCCAAGCAATTTGATAAATGGCAGAGGAAAATATCAGAGTTTGTGTGGGCAGGCAGGAAGCCTCGAGTGAAAATGAAAGTGTTACAGGATGCAAAAGAAAGAGGGGGAATGCAACTGCCCAACTTGAGACTTTATTATGATGCAATCTGTCTGGTATGGTTGAAGGATTGGATCATGTTGAAAAATCGCAAACTGCTGGCCTTAGAGGGATACAAAAAATTATTTGGATGGCATGCATACCTATGGTATGATAAAGTAAAAGCAGATTCTATGTTTCTGCATCACTACATTCGGAGAAGCCTCTTTACAATTTGGAAGAAGTATAAAGAATACCTACAAGAAGGAATTCCCTCCTGGGTGGTTCCATATGAAGTAATAGATTCAAGAACGGTCGACAATGAACAACAGTGTTTAACGTACAAGGAGATAACTCAAATAGAATCTTCTAAAATAAGAATAAGAACGCAACAAGAGTTGTCTCCAAACTACGACTGGTTTCAATATAGACAAGTTAGAGATCTTTATTACTCAGACTGTGCGAAGGGAGGGATAAGGATGGAGGACTCAGAATTAGAGAAAGTAATTTTACAAGAAGACCAAAAGGAAATTTCCAAGGTTTACAAAGTGTTGTTAAAATGGTATACTGAAGATGAGATAGTCAAAGTGCAAATCTATAAACTTCAACAAAGAAATAACAATGGAGGCGTGGGAATACTTGTGGAAACATACATTGAAAATCACGACATGTACCAATATTAAAGAGAATATTTACAAAATGATCTACCGTTGGTATCTGACGCCAAAGAAGATTGCACTAGGGAATTCGAATATGTCTAATAAATGCTGGAAATGTAAAAAACATGAGGGATCAATGTATCACATGTGGTGGACTTGCGAGTTAGCTAGGCAGTACTGGGGGGAAATAATAAGAGTAATGAGTGAGATTTTACAATTTCAAGTTAATAAGAACCCAGAACTCCTGCTACTGAACTTGGGAATGGAAGACATCCCAGCACAACATAGGACATTGATATTTTATATGACGGCAGCAGCCAGACTTTTGTATGCGCAGAAGTGGAAAGTACAAGAAGTGCCAACTACTGAGGACTGGATTTACAAATTGCTGTACATGGCGGAGATGGACAAAATGACAAGAAAACTGAGAGACCTTGATCCAGGGCAGTTTAACACGGACTGGGGAAAGCTGAAGCAATATCTGGTGAAAAAATGGGAGGTGGGAGGAGAACTGTGGCAGTTTGAAAACTATTGAGGTACACAGGAGGAGAGAAGTGACTATACCGAGGGGGTGGAAAGTTAATGGAAAAATTCTAAGCAACTTTATATGACTTTTAAGTATTATATTAAGTAGCAATAGTGTTGATACTATGAGAATTATTGGGATAGAAATTAACTAATCTATATTTTTTGGAAAGATAACCGTATAACATAGAGTGAATATATACATACATACGTAAATTTAAAGATAGGTCTAATTGTTAGACTTATGGTATATGTATAGATAAAGAACAATATATAGAATAGAAGCCTAAGTAAATGACAATAAGTGTGTATAATAAGTATGTGTATAGCAGTATTGGAATTGATGTATAAAGGGGGGCAAATTGTTTGTCCCATATCGAAGAGAATAGAAGGAGTAAGATAAAACACAGGTTATCAAAATGAATATTATTAGTAGTTTTAATGAAGAAGATAGATTAAGAGTTTATTTATATGACAATTTATATGACAATCTATATGTGAAAGGAAGTGGAAATAGTGCTTAGAAGAATCTGAAAGTATATTATAATAAATAAATAAAATAAGTATGAAGGGAGTAGAGGGAAAGTGGATAGGGGGTTGGAAAACTGTTGGAAGTCAACAAAAAGGGGGGGGGAAAGGGAGGGGTTTAGAATTAGAAAAAATTAAAGACTGTGATTATAATTGTTATTATATGTTTCTAATCCAATAAAAATCCTTTTAAAAAAAAAGAAGCACTGGAAGGGTGAATGTGATAATGCACAGCATGGTAGCAGAATGAACCCAATTGACACGACTGCGCAAAATAAGCAGATGGTGAGTGTGGATTCGGCCATAGTCAGTAGAAAAGAGCAAGAATCCTTTAGCACCTATAAGACGAAAAAAATTGTGGTAGGATATGATTCTGTGTGACATTTTGACAGCAAATAAGGGTACGACTCACCCTCATGTGGAGAAGTATCATGTCCTCTGTGTTTAGGATTCAGCTCAGTGACTGCAACACCACAACGGTATTGTGTTGGTGTCAGAAGCCAGCGAAGGGATGGTGTGTCATATGCTCCCTGCAAAATTGCAGCTTTGTGCCTCTGGATCAGCAGCTATTGTGGCTGACTGGCATGAGCCATTCTTGCACTCTGAGTCTGGCATGGAACCAAAAGTCAGGGGAAAACTGACATAACTGAAGCCACAAATTTTATTAATAAATGGGGGGGGGATCCATATACCCCATCTATTGAAGCATGGCTAAGCAAAGTCTAGTTGGAAGTACAACACATGAATAATTGCCTTATAAAAGCTTGAATGAAGAACAAATTCCCCCAAATATATTTTATATCCATATTGGGTTTTGTAGATTTAACAGTCATTCTCTTTCCCTAAGTAATCTAGCAGAATGCCATGTATGGAGTGAATTCTCAGCACCTCAGTAAATTACAATTCTTCACATTCTTTGGGGCAAAATTACAGATATAGACTATAGATAGGGCTATTCGTATTTTGAATCTGTTTTTTGTGTTTTAGAATAAGAAACACTAGTGCCTTTTGTTTTTTAAAAAAGACATTGGTGCGCATATGTATGGTTGCACTAACATCTACCAATTCCCCCCTTGGGAGTGCCCTCACAAGGTGTCGCAAAATAAATAAATTAATTAAAAAGCTCTGAGAAACACACTTCACTGAAAAATAGAATCTGATATTACCAAATAGATGGCTTTCTGGTTTTGTTAATACACATCATTGTAAACTATCAACTATTGCAAATGACAGAGTATTAGTTGACTTTTTTAAAAAAAGACACCAGGGCTGGTTGCCCACTCCATACACTCTTGATATATGGTGCAAAGGTCGAAAACGGGTCACCTCAAAACCATCTCCTTTCTCAGCATATGATGATTAGACAAGAATTTCAGAGGCAACAGAAGAGAATTCTTCGGTTTATTCATCCAAGCTCTACCGGGAAGATACGGCATTATCACAGAGACCCACCAAAATCAAGGTCACTAGTTCAATGGTGGTTCAGGAGAGCCCTGTGTTAGGCCATCAAAACGAGGTAGACTGACCCTGTTTTAGTACGTATCTTCTACAGCCTTTGTGAATGGGCAGGGATCCAAAATGACTCGGGTAAAGGTTATATTTGAGTGCCCATACAGAACATTTGACATATAAAAACTGGTAATGAAGTTTTCTGCTGGCATATGGGAGGAAACAATGCAAGTATTTAAGCAAGTCTTTCAACAGAGTACATTGAGACGCATGTATATGTGTATGCACATGCATATATCCCTTCCATATTATGCCAACAGGCTTTGTATCTCTGGAGGTCTTCATTACTTTGCAGGATCAAGATCACATGGGACCATCCATTCTCACATTATATTAATCTCTTGTCATGTTTATGGTCACATAGATTTATTTCCAGGTTAAGCTGGTGGGTAATGTTTACATTATTAGTGCTTAGAAAGATCCCAGGATATATATTTGAGGATACATATCATAGAAGTATAAGAAATTCCTGTGTGTCATGTTATTGTTGGAATGCCTCCGATGCAAGCCAAGAAGAGAAAAAATAGTTGGGACACTCAGCCGGTTTATACTCCTTCATTTTATTTTATGCCTGTTTAGGCAGGAAGTGGAGTCCTATAAATCTGACAACACTGAAAATCAGAAGCTGTGTTCCCACAATGAAATGAAGGAAATCTCAAAAGGGGAAAATCAGCGCAAGAAAGTCGTTCAAGCAGAGGTGTGTTCTTTAATTTTATTTCCCTCTTCTTTTTCACCAAGTGGTGGGAAATTCAAGGCAGCTTTGCTCTCAGTTGGAGGGGACAGAACTGGAGTCTTAAGCTGCCTAGGTAATAATTGGTGTACCTAAAACTATGCAAGCTTAGCGGGGTCCTCCTGAAGGGAGCTCTCATCATTCCAGATTCACAAAAACCACTCTACCCTTGAGCACCCAAATCAAAGCCAAGCTTCTTCTCCCCACCCACGCACCAAATGTTCTAAGTTGTCTTCCAAACATATTTTGCGGGTGGGCCATGGCTCAACAATGGAACATTTTCTTTGCATACAGAACATTCCAGGTTCAGTCTCAGCATGTTCATGTTAGAAGGGTCCAGTAGTAGCAATGTGAAAGACCCCGACCTTAGACGCTGCCAGTCAGCGCAGTCAAAACGGACCTTAATGAATGATCGGTCTGACTCAGTATATGGCAGCCTCATGTGCTCCAGTATGTTACTCAGATCAACCTGCCAGACTACCAGCTTTTTGTCCCCTCTTCTGACCCACCACACCCTCCTTTTGCAGCCAGCCTGGAGTTACATCACGGCGGTGCCCGTGGTTATGGTGACTCTGTAGCGGCCAGATTTGTTTGGCGGCACCTGGATTTTTATGCTGTTGGTATAATTGTGTATTAATATTGGTTTTTATCCTACTTGTAATAATGTTTTATTGTATTTTAGTAATATATTTTGTTGGAAGCTGCCCTGAGCCCGCTCGGGCGAAGGGCAGCATATAAGTTGAATAAAATAAATAAACTTGTTTTCCAGTTCTCTCGAACCTAGATGACTGTAACTAACATTTTCACCCACTTTTAGAGAAAGAGGAGCCAAATGGCTATTAAACCTCATCTTTTCACTTTGTGTGGGGGAACGGGGCCGATGATTGAGGACTTAGGGGACAGCAGTCTACGGGCACTGGTCATCCTGGGAGCCCATGAAGCTAGGTTACTTATGTGATTTGTTTTCATATAATGTTTGGATTTGGATTGAGTGCTATAAGAAGTCTTTCGCTGCTTTCACACACTCTGAATAATGAACTTTCAACTTGTTTGCAAGTGGATTTCCCCATTTCACACTGGCTTTTTGGGGGGGGGCATGGGTGATTTTTGCCGCTTTTGGCCACATTCCTCTTTGGAATTTCTTACAATTCTGGATGCTTAATTCCACCTTCAGATTTTAATGCAGCATTTCAAGGGTTCTCTTCTGAATTTTCTGCCAAAAATGGCAAAAATTGCACATGCAAAAAAAGCCACAGCAAAATCCACTGGAAGTGGATTGAAAGTGCCTTATTCAGCATGTGTGAAAGCATCCTTTGTCTGGGGACCCTTTGAGGTTATTGGCCACCCTGCAACAAAATAGCATGCCAGTGTATCCACAACAACCCTGACCTGGATAGTCCAGGCAAGCTGAATCTTGTCAGATCTTGAAAACTAAGCAGGGTTGGCCGTGGTTGGATGGGAGACCTCCAAAGAAGCCAGTGTTGCTATGCAGAGGCAAGCAAGGGCAAACCACCTCTGTTAGGCAATTTCCAAACTCCCTTAAAGGGATGATCCACTCACGGAACGCAGGTGGCATCTCCATTTGCAAAATGTTTGTGGGATATTTGCCTTAAAGGAACAGGAAAGTCACCTTCCTTGTTGCCGTTTACTGCAGCAATTATTACTTCTGCTTTGTTGCCCAAAGCATAGACACAGTAGAAATAGAAGATCCCATCACACTTGCAAGGAAACGGACCTGCCCATCACTATCCTGTAACCAGAACAATACATAAGCTAAAAGTATTGGTTGTGTTCAGGGCTTTTTTTCAGCTGGAACGTGGAGGAATGGAATTTCGGAACCTCTTGAAAATGGTCACATGGCTGGTGGCCCCGCCCCCTGATCTCCAGACAGAGGGGAGTTTAGATTGCCTTCGGCGCCGCTGGAGCGGCATAAAGGGCAATCTAAACTCCCCTCTGTCTGGAGATCAGGGGGCGGGGCCACCAGCCATGTGACCATTTTTGCCAAGGGAGATTTAAACTTTTAAAAACTCCCCCCTTGTTCCAGCTGACCCAAAGTGACGTCATTGGCCCTGGGAGCATGCGTGTCCTTTGTGCTCGCACATGTGGTACCAGGGGCACCACCTCCCACCAAGAGTTGCTTCCTTGCTGGCAACCCACTGAGTTTCACCACCTCTTTTCCCAGAAAAAAAGCCCTAGTTGTGTTAATACTAGAAGGGGCACTTTTGCATTCAGGTTTAGAAGAACAGCATACTTTTAAGTTGCTACTGGACTTGAAACTTTCTTTTCTACTGCAGACCAACATGGCTACCCACCTGAAATGTTCAGCATGGCTGGAAACGCATCTTGCAACAATACTAGTATGCAATCATTTTAAAAACACCCCAAAGTGTAAGGGGTGACAATTTAGGTTTTTGCAGGGTCTCTATCTGTATCCCACCACTACCAACCCCTGTTTAGAAAACAGATGAGCCAACTTTAGCTTTGCCTGCCTACCAGTAGGTACAAATAGTTTGCCTTTGTCTCCTCTAAAGCAGGCACTCTGTCTATCATTAAAGGGGGTGAGGAGGACAACATATGGCCTGACTCTGCCTGTATCCCCACACCTTCCAATCCATATACCCTTCCCCATTTGCCAGCAGGTACAGCCAACAATGCTCACCTGCATAGCAGGTGCAGCTCCAGATAATGAAATCAGCTCATACAAGAACCTGTGCCTATATAAAACCGAAAAGCCCTTTCAATGCTACAGAGAGATGCAAAGCTTGGCAGAAAGTAGAAATGCCAGTTCGGACAACTCGCTTCAGCAGGAACATCAGCAAATTCTTTGAGTTGGATGCCATCTATGTCAGGCACAGATTCTTATTGTCCATCCTAATGCCCAGGAAACTAAAAGCTGTCAGCAAGTTGCCAGAATAATGGCCAGATCAGAATGTTATTGGTTGTTGCTGAATGTCAGGAAATATTTTTGTTGGTTAGTTATATTAATTACATCAGCATATGGACATGATTGAGATCTGGTTTTGGTTCTTTATCTGCCTGCCCTTCCTTTAAAAGGGCATCCTATAACATCACACACACATCCATCCTTCCACACATTTTCCCCTCTCCTTTTTAAATAATGAATTGCTACAAATGTGCTTCAAGGAGGATAGTTTGCAACAGGAGATACAAATGGTCAAACTGGCAGTAGCAAGAATGCTGTGAACAGCACAGAACTGAAGAGTTAAAGTGAAGAACCGTTTTGAGCAAATTATCTCACTCCATAAATGAAACAAAAAGGTGGGTGGGTTTTTCCCTCCCCCCCGCAAGCCTTCAGAAGTGAAGCAAATGGGCAGGGCATCTCCAGTTCATCGGCAAACTCACTTGCACCTTATGGTCGCCATCTGTGGTGTGGAACATTTTCAACCTTGACAAAGCAGATTTGTCCAAGGATATTTCCTCTCTTTGAAATCAGAGAAGTAGCTGTGGCAAAACCGGATCTTGTGTAGGCACATGTACACTCAGACACCCTCTAGAAAAGAGTGGAGGAGCACTGCAGGCACCAGGATGCTAACCTGGATATAAAGAAAGATGTAACCTGCTGTTTAGTGCTAAGTGATGCCGACGGTCACCATCTCCCTCCTCCAGTAAATTTTTAGAAGTATCTCAGGAGCCAATGGAAAGTAAGAAGCGTGCAACAGGTGGTAACATCTGTGTCCATCTCATTCTAGCCAAAACAATCTGCTCCCTTGTGTTCCCAGCATGAAACAAAGCGGATCTGAGAGGGACAAAGTCATGAGAGTGGGTGGAGTAGAGCAAAGACAAGAGATTCCTACTCCCCATACTTGTGGAAGATGAAATCAGTGCCAGTGAATTATTTTTCTTTTTCCCAGTGTGGGAGAATGTCTACAAAGACTGGCCGGCGAGCACAAGCTCAGTGCCTGTCTTGTTATTATATATAGACAGTGATGTGTGCTTTAAAGGAATAGGGGAGAATGCATTCAAACAGGGCTGGTTTTTCTGTGCTCACCCGTTATTTAACAGCTGCCCCCCCCCACTCATTTCCTTCCAACTGAGGCCCCAGAATTTTTCATTCTCTGTGTAAAGAGCAGCGAGTTTTAACTACATTTCTTATTCTGAGATGTTTTCTATATGTTTAAGAAGTCATCATGACTACACATCATTCTGGATGTTTAATAAGAAAGATTTTGAAAAATAACTGGTTAGACAGTTTCCAGTGGAAGAGTGGGAAGGGCTTTAGCAGTAGGCATAGCAAATGGAAGCGGGGACCAAACTGCTTGGAGCTCAGCTGCACCCAGTGATATAAACAGGAGCAGGACTTCTCATTTGATGGTCATGATGGGCAAGTTGTTTCTTCATATTGCCAGCTCCCTATAACTTAATACCCTTGGAAAGTCCCTGATTTTCACCAGGTGATCCTGTGTCTGCTCAAATGATTCTGAAGTTCTTGAATCCAACCACAAATTGAGATCAAATATTGGAGCAGGAAAGGGAGAAGCAGAAGGAGCAGACAAAAGCATTACCCATCTATTTCTATCCCACCCTTTCTCCAAGGGCTTCAGAGCAGCCTTCATGGGTCTCCCTTCTCTTTATTTTGTCGTCACAGCAGTACTGTGAAGGAGATTAAGTTGAGAGAGGCTGACAGACCCAAGATCTTCATGTCTGAGTGGAAATTTGAACCTGGGTCTCTCAGGTCCTAGTATGACGCTACACTGTTACTGGCCCTCAGTGGTTTCCTTTAATCTTGTGTAGGCAGTTTGTGAGTCTTAGACCACATCTCCAGGCACCACCCACCATCTCCTCCCACTACTCCCATTGTTTCACTGATGTGCCTCATTTTGACAATTCCCCTCCCCCAATTTTAGCCTCCCCCCCAAGCATTATAAATGTTCCAGTGTTCACACTGTAGCATTATAGTGGTATAGCAAAAAGCACTATCTGTTTTAAAAACGGGAGCGGGGGGTGGGGAGAATGTGCTAGAAATGTGTAGGAAAATTTAAAAGGCGGTGCTAGTGAAAGTGCTGCAGATATTTCAAGCAGTGAACTGCAGAAGCACACAGAACACTTGAGAATGAGAGAAAGGGATGTCCCCAAAACAGCTCAACCCTCACTGCAAACTGGACACAAATAGCTTTATGTGAAAAAGTTTTTTAAAAATCGGTTGTGTCTGAAATGGCACAAAAAATTCACTAACAACCCACAGCCAAAACAGTTTACAAAGGTCCTCAGCAGATCCCTAATTTTACAATACCATGATGTGCAGAACTGCAAGGGGCCACAGAAGTAACAACGGTATTGTAATAAATATGAGGTTCTGTCAGGCCCATGCAGCATTATGGTTTCTAGTTTTAACGCACACTGGACAGACAGTTGAGCCCAGGGCAGAGCTGTGCTGGGCCAGGAATAGAATCTCTCAAGCACAGACTGGCCTTGGGTAAAATACGGGGGATACATGCAGAGCTCGCTAGATTCTGTAAGATTCCAGTCTGGGGCACCTTAAAGACCAACAAGATTTTGGGGGTATAAGTTGTTGACAAAGGATCAGATACCTGACCAAGGGAACTGTTGTGTATTGGCCTTAGCTTCAGTCAAAGTTAGGCCCCTCTAGCTTCACTGCTCATTGGTTGTTACAGTTGGCAGCAGCCAATTGGTCCTCTCTTAATAAAGACCAATCACTATCGTGTAAATATGTTATATTGTAAATAGTTTATGCTAATGATGGTATTCTAGGGTGCATGTTTCTCTTGATTGATGGTTAATACAGGGGCGGGGTTTGTGTGTACATATGGGGCTTCTGTTGAACTGGAGTTGTCTGTCCTGGCTTGCAATAAAGCATGTTGTGTTGAGTTAAAATCACTCTGGGCTGCAATCATTCTGAGCTCCAAGCTCAGTATTTAATAGGAACTTTGACTCTTGAAAACTTATTCCCCCCCCCCCAACATCTTGTTGGTTTTTAAGGTTCTACTGGACTTGAATCTTGCAGTTCTGCTGCAAACCAACACGGCTATCCACTGCTAGATTCTGGTAGCTCGTGTGTGAGGCCTGGTTCATCCAAGAGTTTGCTCTGAAATGTATTGGTTTTTCAGACTGTGATGCAGATTACTTGTCAACTCATGGCTTTGCGGTGGGACCATTAAAATGGTTTGTTTGGCAATGTTGAAAAGGACCATCACTTCAGTTCACTTTTCACTTCTTCAGCTTTTATGGCATGTGCTGATGATTTACAATCTTCCCACGCACCCACCCAGCCACACCAGTAGAGAAGCAAAAGACCCCCAAAGCACTGCATGGTTGGAAAAGAAAGCCAACCTTGGTCCATACCTCCTATTGCCACCCTTCTCTTGTCATCAAGCTGGCCAAATGAGCAGTTTCTCAACCTAACCTCCCTTCCAGTTCTTCCTAATGCATTGTAACAGCAATTGATCCTAACAACAGAGAGGTCAGTATCAGATCTGAAGGGACCAAAAGTTCTGAAGGCTGATTGACATATGGGGGTGGGGAGACATGAAAAGTAGAGGAAGGAGGATGCAGAATGAATGAACAGCCTTCTGTGTCCTAACTGGCCGGAAGCTGTGATTGGAAAAATCTTATTGAGAAGTTTCTGAAGCATCTAAAATTAGTAACTCACAGTGAAATGCTAAGCAGAGTTAAACCTCCTAAATCCGTGGACTCAGTTTAGGATTGCACTGTGACTAACAGTGCCATTGTGTGCAGAATCAAAAAGAGTCCAGTAGCACCTTTAAGACTAACCAATTTTATTGTAGCATAAGCTTTCGAGAATCAAGTTCTCTTCGTCAGATGCCTGATACAGAGACTGGTTTGACCAGTCTCTGTATCAGGCATCTGACGAAGAGAACTTGATTCTCGAAAGCTTATGCTACAATAAAATTGGTTAGTCTTAAAGGTGCTACTGGACTCTTTTTGATTTTGCTACCACAGACTAACACGGCTAACTCCTCTGCATTGTGTGCAGAATTACTCTGATCTAGGCTCATTGATATCCATGGAGTAACTTTGCATAGGATCGCACTATGCATCCTGGGGACTCTGGAGAGCAGGATATATGTTGTGAATATAGCACTGCTTGTCCGTACGCTCTTGTCCTGTAATGTTTCTATGCACTTATCCTGTATTGTCTGCTCTACATGCACATTGCAAAGAAACCGATTATTTACAAACAGTAAATTAGTCCCCAGCCAGTCCTCTCTTCTTGGAAAGACCTCATCTGCTGAAGGATACACAATGGCCAGGAAACTGAACGAAACAATGCAGTAGGCCACTACCAGCTCTCGTGGTGAGCCAGGATATACATCTGGTTAAATAAATAAATGACTAAAAGGGAAAGTTGGTCTTTTGCATAACTCCCTTATCTACTCAGATAATTTTACCTGTTTTCCTGGAAAGGGCTGGGGATTTCCTTGCAAAATTTTTATTAGTAACATTTTCTGAGCTTCTGGGCCTGCCTACTGTTCCACACCCAATTCCTGACTTTAATAATCTTTCCCCCTTCAAGAGGTTTTTGAAATCAAAAATGACATCCTGTCACGCTCTGCTCTTGCAGATATAAGCAACCCTACTGAACTAATTAGGTTACTGCAGCTAAATACGTAACTCCTTCCTCTCTTCTCTGTTACTGTGATGGCGGCACCCTAAGCTCTAGAATCTCACTCGTACATCTTCAGAATTAAGCAAAAGTCACGTAACAACATTATCTGCCCATAAAGATTGCAAGAAGAAGAAAAGCTGACACCCTGAAGACTCTGATGGGTAACATTGGCCTTCAAAATGTGTGACAATGACTCACTCTGAGGGACGCAACATAAACTGCAGCAGAAGCACTTTGACATAATGTGGGATTCATTTCTTGAAAAGCTATAAGCCATTTCCTGATTCAGCATTTTCAGCCCCAGTAATTTACAGTGACAGAATGAAATAACACCATCTGAACATGGGATGGAAGTAAGCTGGAGTCTATATTAAAGAAGCACAGAGGGGTAAGAGAAACAAACAGGCTGCACTGTGATCTCTTCTGTTTGCATGAAACCTGCTGTCATAGTGTGGTCCTCAGGAGATCCACAAACCACTCACCACCTCATATTCCACTCAGATAGGCTCACCGTTAGGTGAACATGTGCTCACCATGTGCACTACTTCTTCACGGTAGCATATCATAGCTATGCCTTTTTGTGGTCTGCAAAACAGTGGTATATACATAATTGACTTGAATGAGTATCAGGTGACTGAAGTAGGAGGTCAGGTGATCTGCAAGACACTCATGTGACTCGACCGATTTATAGATACACCATGTAGGTAGGCCAAGTACCGTTTAGGCTTAAGAATGACATTAAATAACCTGAGACTTTTATAGACGAGAAGTGTTTCTGAACCAGGGGGAAACTATTTGGCAGAAATTAAAAACAAGGACCCCTGTTGGGATTCTAAAACATCTCCCTCCCCCCTCCCAAAAAGAAGTGTGAGCTGTTAAGACTGTATCATGTGGCAAGATGGATTCATATTCTGGCTTGTTAGAGTACTACGTCTTAGTTAGTTTACAGACTGAGATTGTGAATTTGTTTAAATAGAACTGGCTAAACACACACACACACACACACACAGAAGGTGCCACTTCAACACCTGCATTGCCAAAACACTGCTATGGTGCAGAGTAACCTAGTTCTGCCAGGGTAGAACGTGTAATCTTTCTATGCATCAAAAAAAATTCCCTTTCATTTTCAAATGTCATTAACCACCACTCCCGATAACAAACAGGACTGCAGTTGCATCACACAGTGGATGGGAAAGATGGCAGACAAGAGGAACAACCAGAAGAAGCTGTGTGGATGCCTCATCTTTCCGGTACTAAGGAATTACAGCACAACACATGGCTTGTGCCTAGCGGAGCTAACCTCCAGGAGATCTTTCAGAATTACAACTGATTGCCAGATGACAGAGATCAGTCTCCTAGAGAAAATGCCTGCTTTGGAGGGTAGACTCTAGGGTATTATGCCCCTCTGAGGACCCTCCCCTCCCTCACTAAGATCTCCAGGGATTTCCCAACCCAGAGTTGGCAAGCTTGCCTGTGCCTACATGCATGAAGTTCTGACTGACAGTGTTTACAGTCTGACAGAGACTGTGCATGTGTGGGGCTTTGCATTTTAGTTTATGTATCTGCAAAAAGCATGAATGACTGGAATGATTTACCTGTAGACAGTAAACTACCTTAAAAGAAGTACATAACTTCCTGCATTTCCTTAGTTGGGCCTTCTTCAGAACTATAAAATATATGTCACATAGACCAAACCAGAAGACAGTGTTGCCACCTTTCAGGTGAGGCCTGGAGATCCCATGGGATTACAACTCATCTCCAGGCCACAGAGATCAGTCTTCCTTGAGGAACTGGTCGCTTTGGAGGGTGAACTGTATGGCATCCACTGAAGTCCCTCTCCTCCCCAAACTCTGCCCTTTCCAGGATCCATTCCCTGAATCTCCAGGAATTTCCCAACCTGGAGCTGGCAACACTAGAACTGCAAAAGGACAGCATGACACGGTCTTTTCTTCACACTGAACTCAAGGCAGGACATTTTGACCCATGAACAGTAGCTGGGAAGCTGCAGCAGAGAGATAGGTGTGCCAGCATTTCCTAGTGCTGTATCATTTCTGCTAGGTTCTCTGAGTCGTTTAGATAGAGGTGGACAACGTAGGCAGTGTTAGAAAGGAAACCATCAAAAAGCTTGACATAAATTCCAAAGCCATGATGATACAGCAAGCTTATTTTTCACTTTTTCCCTATCCATTACTAAAAATGAACAAATTGAGGTTGCCTATAACAGAATCCACTGTGTAAAGATCTGCTGAGAGAAGAGATAACACGCATTTTAGTGTTATTAATACCAATACAATGGTACCGTGCTGTATATATAAATACTTGCATGGTGCATACATAAACATACACTACATCTAATATGCATAATTTGTAAAATCTAGAGTCCTAGGATATTCTGACTATTGCACAATCCAAAGCAGAGGCTGTAACTCTCTTAGGATTGCACTGTTGTAGAAATCTTTATAGTCTTTCTTTGGGAATATACTATCATATGTAAAAGATGGGGTTGGTTTGCAAAAAATTGAGACAGTGCATGAAACTTATTAGTGTTCCTTTCTTAGTAAAGTGTTAGAAAACAGATGTTGCCATAAGGGCCTCCAGTTTGAATGCTGATAGGAGTAGGCAAAGGTTGTGGGGATATTTGCAGTAAGCTTCAAAGGTTTGTTCTTAGACATATTAAAGATTAAATTGCAAAAACAAACTGAGTGTATTGGGCAAGTATTTGATCTGTTAGTTCATATACATATATTTCCAAAGCAAGCTCATTCACATAGGACAGATTTCTCTTAAGCAAAAGGTGTTGTACCTTTGGCGCTCAGGCCTAATAGATAAGATCATTTCAACTGCATGTAAGACTAGTCACTGAGGCGTATGGTACAAACGAGCTACAACAGTTATAGGGGCATCTCGTGAATAATCGTGTAGGTTTGGAAACACAGTCAAGGGCAACTTCCTCATCTGCTTTCCTAGGACAAAAATCCTCATTGCCATGTTCCAAGTCCATATGTTCATGGTGTTTTTGACACACCATTTCAAAACTTTGATATAAATAGCAGTAACTTTAATAATGGTAGTTTCTTTCCACCAAGGTACAGTTAACTATAATTCTCTTCACCTCTGGCCTTCTCCTGTCTGCCTGAGGAAGAGCTCTGATGGATTCAAAAGAACATCCTCACATGCCAACAGTGGTTGAGCTGAAGAAAGGTATTACTGACTTTGGCTAAGGCCTCTTTATTGCCATTGGCAGAAAAGATTTTTTTTCTCTATAAGAGGTTAAGGACAACATGTTGTCACTTCCCCCTTCCCACCACTAAAAGATTAAAAAAGAGCAGATCTCCTAGAAATTGACTTGTAAGGCTAGAAGACTATGCTATGTTATACTTTGTGCTTTTAAAGATATATCATTTCTATTTTGGGGCTAATTCACTTGATATCTAGAATGCTTTCTCTCATCCTGAGAAGAAGCTCTTGTAGGATAATATATGATTACATGTTCTCCTTTCCCAATCAATATTAGAAATTGCCCTGAAAATATATATTCACATTTAAATCTCCTATCAAGATGGATATTTAAAGATTAATTTATATTTATCTTAAGGTATTACATCTAGGGAGACACATCGCCCAATAATTTCAGTGAAGTTTATTTATTATTTATTGTGGGTATCTTTGATTGCAATTCTCTTCAGCAAATTTGGTACAGTGAAAAACAAGCAAAAGACTTTAGTTCTGCTTAATGTAGAAATTACTTCAGTACTGATTCTCACAGTGTGCGCTGCCAGACTTAAAGTGATGGAGTGTTTGGGGAATGGCAGTGACCTTCTTAAGCATCTATGGCTGAAATATGATTTAATGGAGCCTTGTAACAAAACCCACCAATGTTATAGGGAGAAGAATGACTCCCCCCTCCCCCCATCACACACTGAAGGCTTGTACTGGTACAGGGGAGGCTAGGATGTCTTTTTTCTTCTTGTACCCATGGCCACTCTTGTTCAGAAGCCCTTTGTGTCATTCACTCATTTACCAGAGTAAATATGACTGAGTGACGAACTGCATGTTACTTTGGAGATCCATAACTGGTGTAATCCTAAGTAGGTCTACTTAGGATTCTACTCGGGTCTACTCAACAGGGCTTACTCCCATAAAGCGTCCTTAGGAATTGCACTGCGAATCTCCCGATGTTTGCTTTAACATAAAAAAACAGACACAGTGGGGAGGATTAATTTGAATCAATGTCAGCAGAGGTTAATTCATTCCTTCCCCTATAGGGTTGTTAGATCCTTATATCCTTCCAGTGGGAGGCCCTAAGTGTGGGAGTGCTCCAACAGCTGGTGTGATGATGTCACTTCTGGTAAAAAAGTCACCATTTTGTTCCAATGTTTGAGGGTGTTGTTCACAATCTGCGATCAAAGTCCGATTTGAGCTGAGCACTCTTCAACAGTGGTATATTTGGGCTGACTTGGGCTGAATGGAGGTAAATCGAGAAGAACATATATTTATTGTAAGGGGGAAAGACTGCCACAATGTACTTAATGTTCCTTTTTCCACCTTCTACCTTCAAATATGCTGAGAACATGTCTCAGGAGGAAGGAAGGAGCAGTTTTCAGAAGGTTGGCATTTGTGCTATTCTCTGGCCCTCTTTAACAATAACATTACTGGAAATGTGTGAATTCTCCACTGGGTATATTTTATGTGACTTTGATGCAGGCCCCACTGGCAAACATACTTGGGGGGGGGACAATCAGCAAACAAAAGAAACAGCAGAAAGTAGGAGAGTAATTTAATTGAAAAAACTAGGTACAGAGCCTATTCAGCTAGGTGAATGCAGAGAGCTACCACCAAAACAAATTACACAGTGCTGTCACTGAATATGCCTTTTTTCCCCTCAACAAAAGCAGGGGTACAAAGCAACTTGGCTGCCAACCAAAAGCATTTGCTTGCAGTCTGAGGACTCGGCCAGGAAATCCCCCTCTGCTGCACAGGTCCTATTAAAGGGGCAGTTGTGAATGATCAAGTTTGGCTGGAGTCCTCTCGAGAAAGGACAACAAGAAAAGCAGTTAGCTCTATCTGGCTTACTTTCAGCTCACTAGAATGAGATAAGCCAATGCAGAACTGGATTTCTAGGCTTTTTGGCCTTGGTACAGCATATTGTACATTATAAGCAGTTAGAAATGGTTGTGTTTTTCCAGCAAAAAAGACTACAACACTGCTGATCTGCATCCACAAGGTGCTGTTCAAAAAGACATGCTGTACTGCCATAGATGAAGCAATTTAATTTTGCACAGAATACTGATGGATTTCAGAATTCTGATCTTACTTTTCTCCCATTGGTGCAGGCCCCATGATAATTTCTGTGATATCAAAGCAGATGGAGCTGTTACATCATAGTTGCCTTAGCCAATGGCAGCCAGAAGGCCTGTGACATCTCTGTAGCAGCCAGCAGGGCTGAGTCTTCTTATCTAGCCTTTTGTCACACAAAGTACCTTGCAAACCCAAGCAGCCATCTTACTCCCAAGAAGAACATCCCATGGTGACATTAGAGTGTAGGAAGTCTTTGACTAGTCATAAAAAATGGCTTGACTTCGATCAAGTTCTCTCATGGGTGTTAATGCAGACACATGTATGTTAGATCCAGCTTATTATAAACATATACTCCTGCAGCTGAGTTAAAGAACCTATTTGGCTCGGTCCATAGGTCTTCATTTGTGAGCCAGCTTAGTAACTAAAGAATCAGTATGATCTGGTTATCATCGCAAGAAGCTCATTTTAGAAGGGAAATGGTGAGTCCAGCTAAATGGTTAACTTATCATGACTTGTTGGAATTTTCTCAAGGGCAAGTTAAAATTAAATCAAGAAAGGATTTAGCAGCAGAGGGGCATGTTTGCCAATAGTTTGCCTATATGCAAATGTCTGAGAGATTTAAACTAGACAAGAGACATTATGACCTTGAGCAATCTAAAACTGAATTTGAAATAGCCCTCTGTACAAATGATGAACATGTTATTTCTAAAATGTACAAACTTTTGTTGAGGTTTGAGACAGAAGAAGAGCAAGTAAAAGAATGTATGATTAAATGGACAAACAATTGTGGACATGACATATTAATGGAGCAATGGGAAAATATGTGGATAAGGGGTTGAAATTTACATTAAGCTCTAGTATCAAGGAAAATTTCTATAAGATGATGTATCATTGGTATATGACTCCTGAAAAATTGGATAGAATGTGTAAAGATTAAGGATGCTTCAAACGTATGTTGGAAATGTGCTAAACAAGAAGGGACATTTTATCGTATGTGGTGGACATGTAAGAAAGCAAAGAGTTTCTGGTTGCAGATATAATCATCGATTCAGAAGATTTTGAAGATTAAAATCCATTTGAAACCAGAGACTTTTTTGTTGGGAATGATGGAAAGAAGCTTTGGAACTTTGTTTTTATATTTGATCGCAGCAGCAAGAGTACTCTATGCACATAAGTGGAAAACTCCAACATTGCCTACAATGGAGGAAAGGTGGATAAAAGTTTTGGAGTTTGCGTCAATGGCAAAACTTACTTCACTGATTAGAAAAAAAACATTAGTTACATTTTTGACTGAATGGAAGCTGTTCATAGACTTTTTACATGAAATAGATAATAAGGACTTGATGACATCTAAATTTACGGATGAACAATAGAAAAAAGAGGGCTCTTATTTTTAACTTAGAATAAGTGAGACTTTGAAAATGATGTTTGTTTATTGCAAAGAAAATTGGAACTTAATTTGTAGTTTAGTTTTAGGGTTTTTTTTCTTTTACTTGTTTATACATTGTTAGTGTCTTTTTTTTAGAAGGTTGTGTTTTTTTAATCTTTTGTGTTTATTGTCTATAGCTCTTATATTATTGTTTATAGTCTAAATGAAGAAAAACTCTTCTTAAAAAAAAGAGTAGGATCTGGAAGAAGCAAGTTATTTATTTATTTATTTAAAATTTCTATTCTGCCCTCCCCATGAGTGGGCTCGGGGCAGATAACAACATATTAAAATACAATAAAAATTCATCTATATTAAAACATTAAAACAACAGTGTATTAATACACATTTAAAACAGGATGGTGGACAGCCTTCACTGGGAGGGTTAAGGTTTTATACACCCCTGTTTTCAGGCCGGCAGAGGCCCACCCTCAGCCATATGCCTGGCGGAACAACTCTGTCTTGCAGGCCCGGCGAAAGGATAGTAGGTCCTGCTGGGCCCTGATTTCAGCAGACAGTGTTCTACTAGGTGGGAGCCAGGACCGAAAAGGCCCTGGCTCTAGTCGAGGCTAGGTGGGCCTCCTTGGGGCCAGGGATCACAAATAGCTGTTTGTCCCCTGATCGGAGTGTCCTCCGGGGAATATATGGGGAGAGACGGTCCCATAGATACGCTGGTCCCAGTCCACACAGGGCCTTATAGGTCAATACCAGAACCTTGAATCTGATCCGGTACTCCACTGGCTACCAATGCAGCTCGCATAAGAACGGTGTTATATTTGGCACCTTATTTGGCACTCTAATAATAATACATGCTGCTGCATTTTGTACCAGCTGTAATCTCCGGGTCAGGCTCAAGGGCAACCCTGCATAGAGCGAATTACAGTAATCTAGCCTATAGATGACTGTTGCTTGGATCACTGTCATGGGTTGACAGGGTTGGGGACAGGTAAGGGACAAGTTGCCTGGTCTGCTGCAGATGGAAAAAAGAGGACTTGACAACTGCTGTGACCTGTGCCTCCATTTTCAGGGAGGAATCCAAGATCACGCCCAGGCTCTTAACCCTCGGAACTGGCACTAACGGTGCCCCATAGAGGGCCAGGAGCTGGAGTCCCGAACCTAACCCCCCATGGCTCAAGTACAGGACCTCCGTCTTCGTTGGTTTCAGTTTCAGCTGACTCTGCTTCAACCAACCAGTCACGGCTGCAAATGCATGTTTCCAGGACATCTGGGGCTGAGTCGGGTCATCTGTCCATCATCAGATACAACTTGGTGTCATCTGCATATTGATGACACCCAAGTCCGAAACTTTGCACCAACCGGGCAAGGGGGTGCATATAGATGTTAAACAATAATGGGGAGAGTATTGCTCCCTGCGGGACCCTGCACACCAAAGGGTGGTGGGATGACAATATCTTCCCAAGCACCAGCCTCTGTCCCCAACCATGGAGAAAAGAGACAAGCCAGGCAGTCCCTCGTATCCCCACATGGGCAAGGTGGTGAGCCAGAAGATCATAATCGACTGTATCGAATGCTTCTGACAGTTCCAACTCTCTGCCATGGAAGCTCATTTGGTGATCTTGGGCCTGTCTCTCAACCTAAGATTCCTCATGGGGTTGTTGTGAGGATAAAATGGAGGAGGAGAGAATGATGTTATAAGATGGTGCCCCACTGGGGAGAAAAGTAGGGTACAAATGAAAACCAAATGATGCATATTTTTATTTGTCTTTACTCATGTATAAAACATCTGGAAGGGTAAGCTTCAGTGCTTTCCCCTTACCTTAGCTGGTACTTATGCATGTGATAGGAAGCAGATTATGTGTACAGAGACAATGACAGTGAGACAGGTCCTGCATACCTCCACTTTTTAGGATATTCAACATGTTTTCCTTGCAATCTTGGACCCAGTTTTTAGAGTATAGAGAGTTAACAATGTGTGCTTATATACAGCCCTTCTGGACAGATCAGTGCCACATTCAAAGCAGAGAAGAAAGTCAGTGTTATTATCATCCCCACAATACAGCTGGGCAGCTAGGGCTGCGAGGAGTGGCTTACCCAAGGTCACCTGCAGAGTTCATGTCAGTAGTAGGAGTTGTACTAGCAGAGTGCTGATTTGCAACCCAGCCACTTAAACTCTAAGCTACAGCATAGTCGGAGAATCAAAATAGATCTGTAAAAGAGCTTCTTCATCCCATCCTAAACCTTATGCGTCACACATAGCTTCTGTTGAAAACTTTAATGCAAACAAGGTTCACAATGCAATCCTAAGCAGAGTTGCAAACCCTTCTATGGTCACTGGCTTCAATGGACTTAAAGGGGTGCAAGTGTGATCATGGAAGGCCTGTTTGAAAGTCACACATATACACTCATCCATATACTACACCTGGCTAAAGTTCAGAGATCAGATCATGTGAATTAGCTCCAAAATATCTGTACTTCTGCGAGGTCAAATTCCCAGTGTATTTTGGCTATGTAGCAGGAAAATGCACCTGGGAATTTGAGGTTTTATGCCTTATATAACATAAAACTTTATTTCTACTCTTTCCTTTACTCTGTTATCTCCCACTATCATGGATCTTTAGATCAGCCCACAATGTAAAATGAGAAATTTCTTGTTTCTGGAGGGAAAAAAATCTGACAAGATAATTTAAAGAAGAAAGTGCATGTGACAGGAAAAAGAAGCTGTTTCAAAAAGGAAATTAATGTGTGTTTATCCTCATAATCTGGCTCAAGACCAAGCTTGGAGCCCACTGTGCAGAGGTAGCAGGAAGCTCAAATTACATATAAGAAAATAAGCCCAAGAAGGCCAAACACATTCCTTTGATCAATTTTTTTCAGTTTTCTGTCGTCCCTTCCCTGTCTTCTCTATCCATTTGATCTCAACAATCAAGAATAAATGATGGGAGGACCGTTGTTCATTTGACCCAAACTGTATTTACATTTCATGAAGGCTTTCACAGTACTACAGAAGATCTATCCACAAACAATATTTGCTGAAGTGCAGAACTTAATTTCCTGTTTTCCAGGTATTTTAACTTACATTGACCTCCAAATGTCACTCTGAGTGAGAGGTGTCAATTTTTTAAAAATGCAGTGGTTTGTATCAGCTATTCACTTCTGCTCTGTCAAAAGACTGCAGAGCTGTTTTGATTTAAGAATATCTATTATTCTCTTCCCATTTTTGCATGCTGAAAACTCAGTTTTCAGTGTGCCACATCCAGGTACATATAATGCTCAATACTACTTTGTCGCCTATGTGCTATGTCAGTCTGCGTTCCGGCTCAATGACTCACACAACACCTTTATTGGGTTAGAAAAATGGCCACAACTTTATTGATTACAGCTTGATGGAGCATTGGCCAGGCATCTGGGCTCGGATCCCCGTTGGCATCGGTGGCCCCCCTGCCGGCCGATGCATCCTCCGCCAGCCTCACGCTGGCCCACTGTATCAAGTGTCATCCGCCGCCAGCACATGCCAGGTGGTCTTCTCTTCCCAATCCGTTGGGGTGAGCAGACCCGTGGCCCATTCACCCTAATGGGATCCAGCCCAATGCCACAAAACCATCACTGGAGGAGAGCCAAAGGCCCAACTCCTGCCAACGCTCCAACTGCTGCCACCAAGAAAGTTGCAGCCTGGGATACAATTGAAATCCCACAAATCAGAAAAGACCTCATTGACAATCTCTTGGTTGTGGCAAAGAACTTGCCGGCTTTATATCGGAAATCCAAAATAATCCCCACAAAAGATAAATGGTTAGAAAAAATTTGGGATAACTATGTACAAGAAAAAATATATGATAAATTATATCAAACTGAACATTACCCAAGGGAAACTGATTTTATGGCAAAATGGCAACCATTTATTGAATTTATTTCTATCACAGATCAGCATCCTCCCAAACATTTACTTTTTGTTACTCAAGATTGAAGTAATAGCTCCCAAAGAAGATCTAGTTATATGAACCTTAACAAAGCTGACTTATTGACTATTATCTGTTATCCTTGTTTCTTGTTCGAAGCTATAACCAATCGTGATTAAGTATTCATGTACATAATTGTATATAGTTAACTATTACTTTGTTGTTCTTTGTTAACTCTGTTCACTGATTTTAATATGTTAATAAAAATATTACTTAAAAAAAAGAAAGAAAGAAAGTTGCAGCCACCTCCCTCCCCTAGGGGTCCCAACTTTGATGACCAGAGGAAGGCGAAAAAACCCCAAGAGGCCCCATCCAATCTGGCCCCTTGTGGGAAAAATTCCTTCCTGGCAGGTGACTGGCTCGACTGGCCCTGGGGATCTCTGCCGGGACCCAAAGGGGGCTCCCACTGCATCCCCCAGGCCTGAGCTTCTGCTGTGCTGCTCCTCCTGGTGTTGCCTCCAATCACTCACTGCCATTCCCTGGGGGGTGCCGCACCTGCAACTAGATCAAACAATGTTAGTGCTTTCTCTTCGACCTGACACACAGGCACTCCGGGAGCCCACTGGCCAATTGCCTCTTCGGTCTGCTGGTACCCTTCCCCAGCTGCCAGGACAGCTGCCCTGGTGCAGATTGAGTAATGGATCTCTGACTCTCCCTGAATTGAACCTAGTGAGGCCAGCAGCCAATGGCGTGGCCCAGGGGTTGACCGGTCACCACCGGGCATCTGCTCTGGCTGCCCGAACCAGACTGTGGGCCACACGCCTTGCCATGCAGGCCGCGCCACTGCTCCCTGCCCTGGTGGCTCATTCGAGGGGTTGGACCTCACCCTGCCACCCACTGCCCATCAGCGGTGTGACCTTATGCAGCTGCCCTGTGGGACATGTCCCCGACTGGCCCAGTCCCCCACAAACAGGCTTCCCTGGGCAGTATGATCTCAAGGACAAGTAGCCGCCCTGGTAGCTGCCCTGGTCAGGTGCCCCTGGGTGCCCGCTGGGCCAGAGAACTGCTGGCTGGCATGGGCCAACCCTTCACCTGCTAGCCAGCCAGCCGTCCCGTGCATCTGGGTTGTCCTGGGCTCCAACCCAGACCCGTCCAACCCTGCTGAGTATACAAGGCCCATGGGGCGCACCCGGATTGATCCATCCCCATTGGGTGTTCTACTTTGCCCTGCACCCCCGGTGGTCTCGGGCACGTACCCAAACTCACCATCCCTGCTAGGGGGTTCCAGAAAATCTTCTACTTGCCCCGCCTTCTCTGCCCAGCAAGCCATTTGGAGAGGATGCCTGCCCATGGATGACGCCTGTGCGTTTGGCGCTCCTTGAAGGATCCTATTTTTTCAGGCTTCCACTGCTCCTCCTGGTGTCTTTTAGAGCTCGGCACCAGGACCTGGCTTCTGTCATCTTGAAATCAAAAAATGGGGGCGTCTACTTTTGCTCGCTACCTGGCCGAGTGGCGGGCACCGAACCCATCATAATGCTGTAACCCAAGGAGTGCCAGTCTGCACACCAAACCACGAGACTCCCACCGTTCTCACTATTGCCTGATTGTCTCCTAAGGCAATCCCCCTGTTGCGGAGCTGGGCGCTCCAGAGGCCTACCGTGATAGGGATCGGGATGAGCTCCCCAGCGTGGGAACTCCTGAATTGCCTCCGTCTTCCATGGCAGTGGCCCTTGGTGCATTACTGCCATCTCCCCTGGCTGATATACCCTCCAGATGAACACTTGCACCGCATTCATCTCTCTGTGGTGGTACACGCTTGCTGCTTCTGCCATCTCCACTGGGGAATTACCCTCAAGATGTACACTTGCACTGAATTCACCCCTCTGTGGTGGTACATGCTTGTTCTTTGTCCACGTCCCACCGTAGTCCTGATCTCCTCTGGCCTGGTCTCTCCTGCTTCCTACAGCTTCCAGGGTTCCTGCCTCCCATTCCGATAGCAGGGCCCCTACTTTGTGCTCCTCCTGCAGGTTGGCATCCCCGGCAGTTGGCCTCCTAAGCAAATCCATCAACGAGGCTTCCCTGTTTCTGGGCTGGCTTCCACTGCAGTGTCCCTTTTCTTGGGAGCTTGGAGAATAGTGCTTCCTTGAAGTGAGCCATGTTTCTTGAATTAATCAGCATGCCTCCCTATTATTGATGCTGAAACCCTTTCCACCGGTTGCCCCCCACTAGAATTCCCCATCCAGCCTTGGGGCCAAGTTTCCATGCTTTAGGCCCAATGATTCCACTGTTTGAGCTCTGCCTCTCTTCTAAACCACCTCCCGAATGGAGCCTTCCAGTAGCCTTCAGTGGCATTCTGTTGTTGAGATAGGCTGCTGTGGTTACCGCCTCTGACCAGTGGGGGTCAGGCAGACTCACCTGAACAAGAGCAATACCTATTTCCCGTTAGCTTCTATTAAGTTGCCAAACCACCCAATACTGCAACAGGGAGTAGATGATACTTGTCTCACACATTATATTTTCCTGCTCCAGGCACCTCTGGAACTCGCTACAATGATATTCCATTCCATTGTTGGTGAACCTCGCCTCTGGAGCCTTAGTAACTGAATTTCTCCCAATGGCTACATAATTTAGAACTTGTCCACCCTAGATACTTAAATTCCAGTACATAGGCAGATGCAAGTCCTTTAGCAGCATTGGAAAGCTGACAGCCTCTTGATGCCGCCAGAAGTTCTTTAACAAACCAGCCCAGCCTGAATAGACTTGCTGCCTCAGTTGGCCGTGCGAACATCCGGAAGTGGGATGGCACGGCACGCTGCGAGACAAAGCGGATGGAGACAAAACTGAACGTGTGGCCGGTAAGCGATTATTTCAGCAGAAAACCCGCAATTTCTGGCCATCTGGAATCAGCCCTTGGCTTTCCATAGGTAGCTTTGTTTCCTGCCGTCTTTGGGGCAGTCCCTTAGCCTCCCCCCAAACTGCTCAACCATCCCACTCTAGGCCGCAGTTTGCTGCTTCATTACCATTCTTTTGACAACCAGAAAGGGGGGGGGTCAACATTCTACATGGCCTCACCTGCAGTGCCAGGTGTGTTGAATTCCATCGATTTGGCTTGCAACACTCATGGACCAAAGTCTCTTTGAGTAAATGCATCCATCCCTCCATTGCCATGGTCTCAATGTTAACCTTAGGGGTGTAGATGCGGAGGCCGTACCATTCCCCCGAGAATATCCTCCCAGACTTCGCCATGTTGCCCAAAGACACTATATTCTGATAGTGTTATAGTAATAGGTATTTAAGGAATAGTATGTTACATATATATATATGTATTTTTTTTTGTTAGTATATTTAGCAGTACTTATTATATACTTATATAATTTTTATATTTTTAATTAAGATAAATAATATAGTAAATGTAGATAGTTAAGATGAGTAAAGAGATTTGATTAGTATGCATAATATAGATATACAGTATAGACTTTAAGAATCTATATGATATACTTCTTAGATTAAGTTGGGTATGGAAAACTGCTGGGAGTCACTAGAAAAGGGGGGGAAAGGATGGGGAAATTATTATGGGGTGGATAATGTTAATGATTTTTGTGTATGTCTGTGAACCCATCCAATATATTTTTTTTTTAAAGACACTATATTCTGGCCAGCCTAGGGGCATAGTCGCCAGCTCCCAGAGTCATCCACCTACTTCTCCATCACTATCCATAACTCATGCAATTGCTGCACCAGTTCCTACAACTACCATGCTGAGGCGGCTTCAGGAGGAAGGGGTGGTGGGAGACCCCCTGCGTGAGGTCTCAGCGCAACCAACACAGTCATGATTCATCACCCAACCCCTTAACCCCTGTGCTGCAGCAGCTCTACAGGAGAACTTGAGGCATGCTTTGTCTCTCTGTTGCTGTGCTGCATGTGGCCAGACATGCTAGTGTCCCCTGGCCTCCTGGAAGACTACATTTTAGCACCTGCTCTGGAACTTCCAGCTATGAAACGGTGGCCAAAGGGTTAAACTCACCAAACTAAGAGGCTTCTTAAAGGGAGAGCATCCCAATAGGAGCAACAATGCAAGAGCTCTCTCTCTCTTGCAAAAGTTAATACAATGTATTCAAAATGTTCCAGGTAGTTCCGAGTAGTAAATTTTTTTTTCCTTTTTACACTCATTACAATGCATCTGCATATGAACACCTAGAATATAACGTTTTTCAAATTTCTCACACACACTTTTCCTTGGAAATGATCCTGCCGAAGCTCCTAAGTGGAATGGCGTCGCCCACGAGGCTGGATCTGAGGTGGGCTGGGTGTACTGCCCATGCTGGTTGACCCACCTCCACTGCATCCTTCGCCACGGCGACAATCCTGCCCGCTGGTGAGTCAGCGAGCTTCTCTTTACACACGCATGCTAGGTTTGCCAGCAACTAGCTGGTGACTGGCAGGAGTGGGAGGTGCAGGCAGTACTTCTGGGAAAATCCAGAAGTGATGTCACACCTTTCTAGGGATTCCATTTGGAACCTGTGGGCATTTTGTAAATTTTGAGAAGGGGTGGTGAATGCTACCCCAAAATGAATTTTGCAGGAAACATAGTGAAACACAATACCTCCTTCTTGCTTTCAAACAAATCACAGAAGGAGAATAAAGAGAAATGTAAAAAAGCCTGATTGGGTGCAGGGGTTTGGTGTGTGTGTGGAGACTGAGACTGGGGCGGGGGAGAAAAGAGAGCATTAAAAAAAGAAAAGCTTGAAGGGCGAATAGAACCACAAACTTGTATGCATACCCCTACCAGTCCTTCAGCCCCCAGCAAATGCAGCTATTATTGCAGCCATGGAAATTGATTTTATTTATTTATTTCAAATTTCTATTCTGCCCTCCCCGCAAGCGGGCTCGGGGTGGATAACACCATATTAAAATACAATAAAAATTCATCTACATTAAAACATCATTAAAACAGCAGTGTATTTCTATTAATACACATTTAAAACAGGATGGTGGACAGCCTTCACAGGGAGGGTTAAGATTTTATACACTCCTTTTGTTTGAAGGAGGGAAGCCTACAACAAGCCCAGCCCAGCCTTACAATGGCTCCTCTCACTTTCTGAAAAGCTTGACAGGCACTGCAGGAAGTATTGATGGTCTCCAGATTGTATCAGAATCCGCTGTTACCCCAAACAGGAACAATTCTCCATTAAACAACTAGGGTCATTGTTCCAAGGGATAGCCATGTGAAGGTACCGTACAATGAACTGTCAGAAAGGCTGGTCTCCCTGGCCCTCCTGGCATTCATTTCCTGGGAGCAAGGGGGTGGTCAATGGAAAAAGCAGACCTGCTGATGGGAGACCTGCCAACAAACTGGAGAAAAATGTCCTGCTCCTTTAAGAGAAGCTTAATATGTTGGAATGAGCAGGGGAAGCTTTTCATGGCATGGAGATAAATAACATCACCTGGTAAATAACAGCCCATTGAACCTCTTTTAAGGGGGCAGGACATTTTTTTCTGCAGGCTGTTGGAAACCCTAGTTTACCAGGATTTGGCCTCCCTATGCAACTTACACTTTGATTCCTCTGGTATGGCTCCCGTACCATCCCTACAAAGAGCACTCTTGCTGAGCCTGGCAGGGCACATTCATTGTGTTGCTTCTTTAGGTCTCCTCCAGCCCAACCCTCTCAATATGAGGAATTTACACCTTCTGAACTGGACATCCTTGTTCCATTCATTAGTACAGTTACCTACGGGGAGCCCCATTACCAAATGCACAGAGAAAATCCCAGAACACTTTCTGGATTTTTATCTGAACACACATCTTCTCCTTACATACTAGTTTTCCTGAAGCTGTATTTTCATATACCATAAAATGTACTTTTGACTTCTGGAAAGCATACCAGTGCCCTTGAAAAATATTGGAGAAGCATCCCACAGTATCTGAAGAAAAACTTTCAAATGTGTGGGAAAATTTGCAATTACGTAAAAGTTTTTTTCCTTCTCTGCATTTTAATTATAGATAATTAACATCAGACAAAATTTTATGACTTCGCTTTTCTAATTTTTTTATCTGCATATGTGATATATTCAATGACTGCTTTTTTGTGGGGAGGAACTTCAGTCAGCTTTGTCAAAATATGTTGTATTGTTCTACTTTGTCAATAAGCTAACAATAAGCATTTTAAACAAGCCTCTGAAGCAACAAAGTAGTAGATATACTGTAACACACTACCAGAAAAAAATTTCTGAGCTTCTTCTAAATGTTTTATTTCACCACCACATTTTAAAGGGTTTTTTTCCATTTGTCTTATTCACATTTAAGTCCAATTTATCTTTAAGTTTTTTACTTCCCTATTTACTTTCTTGTTTTTTAAGCATACTGTTCACTCCCAAGTAGGGTCTCCAGACTTTGACATGACTTCTGATCTCTCTTTCCTCTGCTTCTAGTTTTATATCTCTCGACTCTTTTTTGTAAAAACAAAAAAAATGGCAAACTGTGCAGTACAATACTGCAAGGGAGCTGGCAAGCGGACCCAAAGACACACACATGCACATAGACTTGGAAAAGAAAATTCATACTCATAATAGAAAGAACGAGTTTAGAACATACACGTCCATGAGAAGGCACATGCCAAGTCTTCTGCTTCCTTCAGATGTGGAACTTACAACAAAAATGCTTCTGGACCCTGAAGCCCTGTGGGTTTGCCAGATGACTTGAATTTAAATAGGTGTGGTTTTAATAGCCAACAGAGAATGCAAAAGTGGGCATTATTGTTATTGCACAACACGAATGAAATAGCTGTGTTACGGTTATTATGAGGGCTGGGATTCTGCACACACTTCATTTTTATTGAAAACAATGGAACTTAAGCGCATACAATAACTATCTGCAGGATTCTCTTGACTGCCAAACTAACAATGCATTGATGTGGCCTTAAACACAGGGAAACGAGTTAGACTGAGGCTGCTTTAAAAACTAGCATGTGGGATTATTTTATTTTAGCTCTCCCAGTTCTGGAGCTCCTTCTGTATGTCAAAGGTCACAAAACACAGAATGAGTCACAAAGAAGTTTCAAAAGCATGCCACATGAACAATTACTATACTTAAATTGCACCCTGCTATTTCACTCTTGTGCCAAGTCCTGTGTAATTCTTTCCGATTTCTTCCATAACAAGTGAACAGATTTGCTGGTTGGCTTATGTGAACCCTGGAATTCTCCATCTTCATTTGGCTATAGGTTACTGAAGAGCAATATGAAGGCTACATCCTGCCCTCCACAGGGGCCACCGGGTCAGAACTATCAAC
Organism: Eublepharis macularius; assembly: GCF_028583425.1. Lineage (NCBI taxonomy): Eukaryota > Metazoa > Chordata > Lepidosauria > Squamata > Eublepharidae > Eublepharis > Eublepharis macularius. The sequence goes on along the minus strand of NC_072791.1, from coordinate 181,090,861 downwards.
ATTTTCTCTCAAGATTCCTGACTGAGAAGTTATGAGTATTGATGGACTTCGGTCTTAAACCTTGACTCCGTGATTCACACATGCATTGCTCTCACCACTTAATATGATCAAGATGTTCCGATGTACTCAGTTGTTATTATAGCTCTTTGATGGGAAATGCCCACGGAGATGGTGCCATGGAGAAGATCAGAGTGTTCTTTTTGTAAGTGCCATGAATAACAACAACAATAACAATAATAATCCTGATCCTTGACACCTTTGCAGAGGAGATGCTACTTTTGCTCTGAATATGGTATCTATGCGACCAACTAGATAATTCATCCCAGCCCAATTGGTTTCTCTTTTGTTCTTAGTTTGTAGATTTTCTGAGCAAATCTGAACAAATGTAGTAGTATGTTTCTCCCCCCCCACCCCCGTTCACTAGTTACCACTGGAGATCACAGCTAGTACCCCCCTCCACTTGTATTAATGTTCCCAGAGCCTACTAATTCCCAAAGGTAAATAGCCATAGTCTCCCACCTGTCTGGTGCCCTCACCTAGATATAAGCTACTGAAACTCTTTAGGTAACTTCCAAGAGACTCTGTCTGCAGTATCATCCATAGAATAGGTAGAGTAGATGGCTTGAGAACTTACTCTGAGACAGCGGAAACATTTCTTCCTTGGTGGCGGAGGATGGCAGCAATGTGGCACCCAGGCAATTTTCCTGGGCTTTCTGGATTCTCATGGCAATGGTTTTAGGAATCCTTTTTACTTAGCAAGAAAAACCATCTTAATTTCTTTCTTCCACAGGAAACATGAACTGTAAAAATCTCCGCATGAATAGAAAAAGCAGATAACGCCAACACAGGAAAATTATAACATTTTTTCTTTTATACAGTTATATAATTCCTTTTATATAATTATTTTATATAATTGCAAAGGACAAACCCAATGTTAATATATTTATGTCTGAAAACAACAAGAGGCACTGGGATTTTAGAAAAAAAACCCTCCAATCGCATCATTTTGTACTGTGCACTAATAAATTATCCACATATGTCTGCTTTTCATTCATAGCTATATTGTGTTTCTTCCCATGTGATCTTGAGCAAAGGTGATCTTCCTCGTGATCTTTTTGGATTGTGTCCTAGAGTGTTTATTCTGTGCAAAGTGACATTTTTTATTAAAGACCCCACATCCAGCAGGGTGAGGAGGGACTTGGGACTTACCTGGAGTAGTCTCCTTGCACGTGTCCTTTGCACTTGTGCTCCTGGGCCATTTCCACACTACTCACCTTCATCCGGAACGCTGCGGAACATCTCGAAAAAAACACGGACGATAGCGTCTTCTTGCGTGAGTTTTGCACGATGTCACGCTCCTGTGCTTTGCATGGGGCCAATTATTTCCCATTTGGGGACAAAATTGGCCCCAGTGAAGCACAAGAGCACACCTCTGGCTGGCAGAACAACATCACTTTGAGAAGTGACATTGTTGCACCCTGCTGGAAGCACGCCGAATGTGTGCTTTCCCAGGTGCCTACCAAAGGCATTGCTGGTTGTGCCTGAACCTAACTACTTTCCACTGTAGGAATCTCCTTTCCTGAATAGTTTTCACCTCTGCTTGTTCCTTGGTGTTGTTTTCATTGCAAAGCAGGCTGGGATACCAATTGAGTCTTTGTGAGAGAGGTGGGGGAAAGGGGCACAGTAGGATGCAAATCATTGTCTGCAGGCTGAATCCTAGTTTCCAACATGAACCAAAGTTAAAAGAAGCAGTGGTTTTGTGTTATGCCAGACCCAAACCATATATCATTAGAAGTTGTTGTATATGCGGAGACAGTCACGCCCCAGTGTCTCCTGCAATATCACGGGAGATTCTAGAGCACCTTGTAATTTATAGTTGGCATTACTGGCAGCATGGGGTATGAGCAGGGGTCATTTTGTAGAAAAAGAGCTGGAGGAACGCATTAGCATAACTCATAAGCATAGCTGATTTGCATATGCCACACCCCTTGGCATTACCTGTCCTGTCTGTTTTGGACCCAATCCTGGCCATTCTGGGCTGAAATTGGGCCCAAAATGGCAAAAAGGGGCTGAAAATGGCCGAAAAGGGGCCCAAAATGGTCAGGATCAGGCCACTGCTGAGTGGGAGAGTGATCCATTGCCCATCAGAGGCCCAATCCGGGCCGTTTCAGACCCAATCCAGGTTGAAACGGACCCAAAATGGCCAAGAGTCAGGTGGGCGGGGCTACCTGACATGTGACCTCTTTGGGGAACTGCTGGAACTGTGTTCCTGCGCGTTCCCCCTCGTAATGAGCCCTGGGTATGATAAGTATTCCCCTAGCATCTGAAATAAAGCAATGGATTCTGAGAGGTACCATTTTGGATCCTATGCCACATGCAGTACGCCCTCATCCCCTTTGACTTAAGCCTGTGTATCTATCTCAGAGTGCTTCCTAAGGATGTTAGGATGTTTGGGCCATACTCACTATAAGATTCAGTCTTGAGCCATACACACCCTGGGCCAAACATCCCAGAACTTCAGCTTCTCTTTTTTTGTGCTAAGAAATCATCTCTCCATCTCCTGAGTCTATGTTGTGTCTGACTCAGATACATTCCTAACACTTGGAGACCCTTCGGAAAAGGCACCACCCAGCTCCTTTGATCAAAAAGCACTTAACCTTTACTTTCTCCAGAGAGAACGAAGCTCCTGTTTTCGACACCATGCAGCAACACAGCACAGATAACCCTTCCTTCTTGCTGCAGTGCTAAATACCTGCCAGCTGTACAAACATACTTAGCTGTCCTGATTTCCCCTAATGGTAACATTGTTGGCACAAGTTCTGGTGATTCTCTAACATGAATGGCCCCTCACTTAAGCATGTAGTCTGTGGTTGCACTTTAACGGCTTGCTTTCTTTATAATGCCAACTCCAGAGGTAACCACCGTCTTGTAGCCCAGCCAGTTCATGACCCTCCCCTCTTCCTGTTCACACTTCAATGACAGGACAACTTTCCAAGCCCGAGTTCTTCTCCAGGTTTCTTAAGCTTCTGTCTTGGCCATTAGAACAGCAGGATTTGAGTCCAGGGGCACTTAGAGACCAACAAGATTTTCAGAGTGTAAACTTTCCAGAGTCAGAGCTCCCTTCTTCAGGCATGAGGAAGCTTGTGACTCTTGAAAGCTCACATCTCTCAAAAGCTTACACCCTGAAAATCTTGGTCTCTAAGGTGCCACTTGACTCAAATCCTGCTGTTCTACTGCAGATCAACATGGCTACCCACCTAACTGTCCTCCTGGCCACTGTATTCCTGAGGAATAAGCCAGAGGGTAGCCCATCAACCTCTGTAAGGAAAAGCTTATCTTGGCTTCCCTTGAGGCCAGGAATGTCAGCTTCTGAGGCTCCAGGGGGCCTGGGGCATTCTTGCAAAGGTCCCAATCCAGTCTGCCCACAGCCCCCTCCCAGCCAGCTGCCTCTGCCTCCTCCTTCATCTGGGGCCTTTTATCCTTCTTCCACGGCTGCTGGCAGTTCTTGCATCCATGTTTTTGCTCCTCAGTAGGTCCTTTCTCTCAAGGAGGCTTTTACCTCTAAGGAAGCCTTTGCTCCATCAGAAGCTAGAGCTGGTTAGTGGGTTTGCTGTCTCCCAGGTGGGCCTGGAGATCTCCCAGAATTACAAAGGATCTCCAGACTACAGAGATCCAATTCCCTGCAGAAAATGGCTACTTTGGAGGGTGGTCTCTGTGCTAAAGTCACTCTCCTGCCCAAACTGTGACCTCCCCAAGCTCTACCCCCAAATCTCCAGGAATTTCTCAACCCAGAGTTGACAATCCACCTGGTTAGCCTTCGCCATCTGCTCCTCCCTTGCCTTTGCAGGCCTCACTGGCTCTTTCCTCAGCTCTGCGATTGGGCTGCTGCCGTCCTTGAGGGGGTGCCCCCACTTCATCCCTTCTTCCCCAGGAGGAATGTGCCCGGGGTTGTGACAGCATCCATTGAAGCAGATGGGCAGTAGATTCAGGATGGACAAAGGAACCTCCACATTCGGAGGCAGTAAACCTCTGAATACCAGAGCCAGGACGTACCATCAGGGGAAAGCCTCATCCATTACGCCCTGTGGTTGGCCACTGTGTGAGACGAGATGCTGGTCTGATCTAGCAGGCCTCTTATCTTCTTATAAGTCTTTAGGGCTGGATTTTTTAAAACTAATTTTGCACATACTCAGGTGGTGATGATTCCACAATGCTGTTGTGGGAAAGAGTGTACACTTGACCCCAAAGGCAAGCTCCTCATTTCTTAGGAATTTCAGAAACGTGCAAGATCATGTGCAGGGGAGGAGGCCATAGCCCTGCATGTCACGCATGCAAAAGGTTCCCCTTCAATCCTTGGGTCTCTCCAGCCAAAAGGAATCCAGGCAGCTAGTAGCAAAAACACCTTTACTGTTCCTGGAGAGCTGCTGCCGGCCTCACACAAAACTTCGAGCTAGATGGACCAGTGGTGAGACTGCATATGAGATAGCTTCGTAGGTTCATATGTACTCGCGTGGGTGTGTCTTTACAAATGTTACAAACGAAAAATTATGATTTAATTCTAGAGCAGCTAAATTTAACAGATAAAAAGCACCCTCTGAATCTGAATCCATTGGAAACAACCCAGTTTCTTGCACCCTGTCCCCTCTGCAGTGACAACACATGAGAAACTATAGACACAGACAAGATCATGTTGGTGCTGAAGAAGTTTAGAGTGCTGTGGGCTTATCTCTCCCCCCCCCTTGGCATAGATAGTGTATATTCTTCAGCTGTTCCGTTTTTCTGGGAGACGGAAAGCACTGATAAGATGGATAACCTTCACTGTAGGCCTGCATACAAAGCTGGCGGGGAAAGTGAGGTTCTGGTGTGTGTTCTTATTATAGATTTGCCCCCGTTAGCATCTTCTTAACAAACAGGTGCATACACTTTCCCAAGCTGTCACTGTTGCTTATCCAGCTTGTACGATTTACAAATCTATCGATACTTGTAGGAGACATGCAACCCTCTTGCAGGTCTTAAAGATTCATTAAACCAAAGATTCCATGAAGATAAAGATCAGGTGGAACAGAACTTCCTTGCCTTTCCCCTCCCAGTGTAGCCCAAATAATCCCTGAAATGTTGCTTCTGGGGGACAGGAGAGCTTCAGGAACAGCATGGGAGGGGGGGAGTTGCAAATATTCCCTTTACGTTGTGGAGATTTTCCATGGGCTCCAACCCCTTGATTTGAGTCCTATGTTAAGAGTTGTGGGGGAAAGGATCTGATGTAAGTAGACTGTATTTACGTTTTTAAAAGTTCAATGACTTCATCACTTACTGGTTTTTATGAGTTTATTTATTCACATCTTTACTGCCACAATGGAGACCCAAAGCCCCCCAAATCTCCAGAAATTTCCTAACCTGGAGCTGGCAACCCTAATTAATCTCCCATGTGTCTACTGTGTGGTGATGGGAAGGGCCCAGTTCCGAAAAGAACAACTGATTTGGGGACAGCAGTCTGTCTCTTTTTTTGTCTTTAGTATAGATGTTACACACTCTGAAAGTTTAAAGATTTTCCGCAACCCAAACATTTGGGAGTAACTCAGGCCACAAAAGGATATAGGGAAGGGACTTAGATTATGAAGACTGTATGACAAGGTACGAATTACTCTAATTATGTGGTAGAATTTGACATTTGTGTGTGTGCCTCTCTGCTCTGTGCAAATGACTTCAGTGCAATGTGAACAGAGGCAATAGAAGGACTATTCTTTTTATTCCTGTAGGAAAAGTCATAAGGATAATAATGTCTTACGCAATGTTTTAAATTTATGTACAGATCCTGAAGACAAAATAAATGGATGCCACATCAGTTATGAAGGGTACAGTGACAAATGAATTATGCACTCCTGTTTTTTTTTTCCCTTCAAAATGGATGGAAGTGGCATGGGAGAGGAATATTCTATCAGCACACAGGTGAGATGAATTTATTTTCTACATGTGTATCTTTCCCAAGAACAGCCCATTATATGAGAAGCCACCTGAGCTTTTTGGTAAAAGAGTAAGTGTGCTTAAAAACTTGAAAGTATCAATTCCTTTGTGAAGGGCAAGATCCATGAGACAGCCTGGATCAATAATTAAATTACTGATACTTAAATAGGTATATATGTTAGTGGTTCATTAATAACTATATTTTCCATTCTCATGAGCTTACATCACCAGAGAGTGGATATTTCTGGCAGTCCAATTCTGAATTGGTAACTCTAATTGAAAAACAATCAGAAAATTGTTACAAGTAATATCATGGGAAGATACTCTTTTTTTTTTTTGCACTGAGTATGTTAGAAGAGCCATAAGAGTAGCCCTCGAGACTAATGGACCTACATTTATCTATTGAAAAGTTTGAGCTGTACCAAGAAGTTAAGGACTTCAGAAAACAAGGTGACTGAGCTCTATAATTGCTGGAAAAGATCAATGGGAATAAATTGTGTACATTAGTATGAAAAAACAATTCTAACTATACTTCAATTAGCATTGGAAATTTGGTATTGCCACTCAAGCAAAAGAACTTGTAATCAATGTGGACAACTTGCCAAAAACATTAGCTCCATGTAACAGAGTGCACAAAATAAAATAAAAAGGTGAGTTTTTGATTGATTAAAAGATTTCTAGTTGATTAATTCTTTATCTTTTTAGTTGCTGAGTGAGCTGAAAAATCGTAACTGTAATTGATAATCAGCTATATGTAATCCTATCACTTAATTGATTTAATCAATTATATAAACATTCATTTACATATTAACAAAAACTCAATATGGCTGCCCTGCTAAGTAGGCATATTGTTTCTCTTCGGTATGAGATAACATAACAGTAACAAAAAAGAGCCAAACAGACTTTTAAAAGATGCATACATTCAGACCCGATTGTTGCTGTGGAAGACGTATTCAAATGATTTCACACCAGATTTCTGATTTTACGAACTCAGATTCATTGCTAGAAAGAAAATGAGGGATTTCTCTTTCAAAAGCAAAGTATCTCCTCATCTTGTATGAAAACTGGGAATTCAGCCATCTTTACACTGTTTCATCAAATTCATGGAGGAAACTGATTTTATGTATTTACATCGTTTTAATTCTACCCTTCTTCCAAGGAGAATAGGGCAGCATACATAGGGTTGCCAACAGCCTGGAGAAAAAAAACCCTCCCTTTAATAGTATGTTACTTACCAGGTGATGTTATTTACCTCCAAGCCATGAAAAGCTTCAGCTGCTTTTTCACACGTTAAGCCTCTTTTAAAGGAATGGGACTTTTTTTTTTCTCCAGGCTGTTTTTTGTCCTCATAACAATCCTGTGATGTGAGTTAGGCTGTGATAGAGTGCCTAGCCCAAGGGGACCCAACCTGCTTCACACCATAGTTGAACATGACTCTCCCATCTCCTAGGCCAGCACTTTAGCTGTTGCACCACATCACTATCGTCTGCACAGCAGTGTCTCAGCTCCAAATCACGAAGCAGACTTTAATTTGTAATTAAAGTTTTAGTTGATTAATCTCTAGTAAGACAGGGGGGGAAAGGATGTAGTCTAAAGTAATTCAGCACATGCTGTAATTTGACCACTGTTGTGGCACACTGAATTGTACAGCATTCTTACAGCTCACCCCCTAAGGTGACCATGGCTGGGCAGAAAGGTGGCATACACACTTTGTAAATAAAATCAATAGTAAATAAATAAGAGCCTGGTGCTGGTGCATTACCAAGACTTGTGTGATGTTGGGGCCCTAGTTGGTATCCGCTGTCTATTTGGTAGGGAGGAAATATGTCAAAGAAAGACCTCCCACCAAGGTGCAGGAAGCATAACAATTGCATGGGAGCCCATAGCCACTAAGCTGCAGCCCACCAGTTGTACAGTAGTGTGCTGAAAATGTCCCCATGATAGGCAGAAATAGCAGCAGTCAGTCAGTACGTGTATGGTTGCTAGCTCCAGGCTGGGAAATTCCTGGAGATCTGGGGGTAGAGTCTGGGGAGGGACCTCAGGAGGCATTGAGTTCACCCTCCAAAGCAGTGGCTTTCTCTAAAGGAACTGCTCTCTGGAGTCTAGAGATCGGTTGTAATTCCAGATCTCCAGGCCCCACCTGGAGGTTGGCAAACCTAAGACATCACTCTTGGATGGAAGCTCTGGCACTCATATGCAGAACACAAGGGAAGAAACCAAAAGAACAGCTCACCTCACTCCCATGTTAATATAGACTCTCGCATGACTAGTAGACTCCTTGGAACAAACCTACTCCAGGGAGCTCTGGTTCAAGTCTGGATCTGCAACCGTGTTCCCTTTGCCCAGACAGACACACAAGGAAGGAACTATGGTCACTCCGTGGTAGCAACAAACAGCAAGTGGTCTCCAAAACCCATGTATTCATGCACTTTCCTGGTGGGAAGAACCTCTTGGGGGTCATTGTGTAGCCAGTGTTCCAACACTCACCCCTCTCTCATAGGGAACAGCATTTCAGCAGAGACTACGCTGTTTGCTGGGACTGTTCAGTGTGTTGGGCCAGTATTAGCAACTGAAATGGCTGGTAGTTCCTATGGTTGGACCTCATCTGTCCCCCACCTGTAGGAGAGGTTAAACCAACATGACATTCCATTGACAGCGCAGTACCATGTTGCTGGTATATTTACAAAACTGCCCCCCGCTTCTGAACTCTACATACTTACTACTAGCAACTGTAGGAGAAGAGGGTTGATGGGGCAATAATAGAGTGGGCACAAGGGGAAGGGGGGGAGTAAGCTCAGCAGTCACAATGTGGGGCACAGTGTGTGTTTCCTTACCTCTGTGGAGGTACTGTCCTTGCATCCGAAGTTGGAGTAAAGGCTCCCCTTTGGTGCCTGTGTCCTAGCATGGTGCAACTGCATGGTCTCTGAGTAAGGCAGTATTAGCAACATGATACATTTGTTCTATCCCATGGCTGTTTGTACAAACTGGTTCTTTTTGTGTAAGTTTTCCTTTCTTTAGGGTTCCCATCACCAAAGTCCTCTGAACATGTCCTGTGTTTACCTGACTTGAGGCCACAGAGATACAATCTCTTGCTGTGTGCCCTGTTATCTAAGCTTGGGGTCCTGCTTGTGGTTTATATATTGCATCTAATAATGGTGATTGGCTGCAAACAAGTCAGTATCCTAAGCTGCACCATGGTGCAAAAATGGCACTGCTATTGTCACTCTTCATCTGTTGGATGGAGTTATGCCAGAGTTATCACTGGAGAATTATTACACCAGCCCCATGACCAGGACACAGACTGAGGTTTAGGATGCTGTGCTTTGTGCCGGTATGTCTCCAGATGTGCCCATATATCTCCCACTTACACCAGCATATCTTCAAGATACACCGGCGCAGGACAATCTCCATCCTTAACCATTCAGAGGTAGGGTTTGGGATGGCTCACAAATGAAACAGCAGACTCCAGGCCAATTAAAACATTACAAATACCATTCACTCGTTAGCAGGAACATTCATTCATTCATTCTTTCATTCATAGTCTACCTTTCTGAGACCCAAAGCAGATTGCACAGTGCAAGTCAATAAGATGAACACCTAAGACATTCAATGTACAAATACAATGTATGGGTTGTAGAAATTTGAAAAAAAAAACATCTTAAATCCAAACATAGAGAAGAAACATTACTGAAACAAAACCTAAATAATTAAACTTGACATCTTTAACTTTGTGGAAACTATAGAGTAGGAGCATATTTACATCAACACAGCACACAGTAAGAGAGTTTACAGTCCCTGTTCCTTTACCGAGGCATCCCTCTGAGCCATTTCTTACAGCACAGCCCCATCATCTGAGTAAAAACCCCTCCAGAATAATTCATTTTTGCATAGTTTGCAGAAAGCCAGTGGGAACTTTCCTGACTTACTCAGGCAGGCCATTCCATAAGGCAGGGGATACCACAGAGAAAGTACATTTACAGGCAGTGGCAGATTTTGCCCAACTGCAGAAAGTCTATGGTTGTTGTGGGTTTTCCGGGCTGTATTGCCGTGGTCTTGGCATTGTAGTTCCTGACGTTTCGCCAGCAGCTGTGGTTGGCATCTTCAGTGGTGTAGCACCAAAAGACAGAGATCTCTCAGTGTCATAGTGTGGAAAAGATGTAGGTCATTTGTATCTACTCAGGAGGGGTGGGGTTGAGCTGAGTCATCCTGTAAGAGTTTCCCAGGGTGTGGAATGCTAATGGCGGGAGGCTTCACTGTATCCTGAGAAGGTTCTTTTGCATATGGATTGGTACTTGATGTGCTAATCTTCTCTGCAGGGCTATTGTCGGGGATAGAATGTTTTGTTAGCCTGGTGTTTTTCAGAACTGGAAACCATGCTCTGTTCATTCTTAAGGTTTCTTCTTTCCTGTTGAAGTTTTGCTTATGCTTGTGAATTTCAATGGCTTCCCTGTGCAGTCTAACAACTACAATGCCAAGACCACGGCAATACAGCCCGGAAAACCCACAACAACCATCGTTCTCCGGCCGTGAAAGCCTTCGACAATGCAGAAAGTCTATTTATATAAGTGAAGCTGCCATGGTGAAGCATAGGGGAGAGATGCTATCCTGCAGATATGAGGGGCCAAGGGCATGAAAGGCTTTGTATGTAATAGTCAACACCTTGATGGAGCCCAGATACTGACGGGTAACCAGTGGTGTGATTGCAGAATAGGAGTAATAAGCATGCTCCACCTAGCTCCTGATAGAAAATGAGCATTCTACGCCAGCTGAAGTCTCTACGTTGACTTCAAAGGGAGACCTATATAGAGTGCATTACAGTAGTCTAGCCTTGAAGTTACTGTGGCATGGATCCAGGTGGCTAGATCTGTGTCAAGGGAGGGGGGCATCTTCAGGCTAATCTGAGTTGGGAGAAAGCCTTTTTTGCAGTTGCATTTACTTGCAGCAGAGCTGGATCCAGAATAACTCCTAGGCTTTTAACTGAGTCAGCCAGGGTCAACTTCCAATCAAAAGTGGGAAGTACAATGCCCTTCAAGAGCTCTGCCTTCACAACCAGCATCACTTTCGTCTTGAGTTTGATTTCAGTTTGTTTCTTTTTTTTATTTCAATTTCTTTCAGCCATTTGACCACAGCTGTCCAACAGCAATTCAGGGCCTCTACTGCATCACAAGGGATTTGGATAGTGAGATATAGAGCTGGGTATCACTTGCATATTGATGGTATCCAGTTCCATAGCTACAAATGATTTATCCTAAAGGCTTTACATATTGGTTAAATAACATGGGGGATAAGATTGCTCCTTTTGAAACCCCGCAAGGTAATTCCCGCACTGAAGATAACTGGTCTCCAACAGTAACCTTCTGAGTGTATTTCATGAGGAAAAAATTAAATCAGTCCAAGGCACATCCCTTGATACCTGCTTCTGCCTCCTAGTGCCTCAACAGGATGGCACGGTCTACCGTATCAAAGGCTACAGATAAGAGCCAAGAGGAGTCAACAAAGATGCATAGCCTTGGGTCAGTCACAGCTCTCCGGAGTACTGTCAGCCCCACCCACCTCACAGGGTGATTGTTGTGAGGATAATAACAACATACTTTGTAAACTGCTCTGAGTGGGTGTTAAGTTGTCCTGAAGGGCGGTATATAAATTGAATATTATTATTATTGTCTATATTCTGGCAGAGGCCATCACCTAAAGCTGCCAGACCTGTAGAGCCATCTTTGTACCATAACCCAGCCTAAAACCAGATTGAAAAGGATCCAGAGTACAAGCGTTATCTAAGAAGACCTGGAGTTGATCAGCTAAGGCTTTCTCTATCACTTTGCTCAGAAAGGGCTGATTAGAGACTGGACAATAATTGGCTGAATAATTTTTGCCAAAGGCTGGTTTTTAAGTAGCGGGTAGATCACTGCCTCTTGGAGTGGCTGAGGGAAGGAGCACTGAGTTAGTGACATTTATGACAGACATCAAGGGCTCCTTTATAGGGTCTTTGCAAGATTTTTGCAACAAGGATAGGCAACAAACCAGTGTTTAAGCAGTGGCCTTCACGGATGTCAGGATCTTGTCAACATTCATCACTGTAACTGGGTCAAAATGGTTCAGTAGCAGACCAGATGATGGATTAAATTTTTCTTCTGCCTTGCGTATATTACAGCTGGCATCCAGATCAGAGAGTACTTGTGCTATTTTATCAGCAAAAAAAAAAAACTTTGCAAAGGTGTCATAGCTAATTGTCTGTTCTTGAGATAGTAAAGATTTGGGATGTGGGAGCAGATTATCCCTGAAGTGTTTTATACCTTTCACAGACTATGCCTGTTGACATTTGAATCCAGATTCTTAGGCCTCCAGTAGGTTCCTAAATATACTCGGTGATCTTGAGAGGGAAGAATCTGTATATCAGAGTAGCTAAACCAAGAGCATCCAGAGCGACCATCGTTCTCTAGCCAGTGAAGGCCCTGCTATGACATCAGAGCAGACCATCCAATAGCAAGCCGTAAGAACATGGCAGACAAGGAACCACCAAAAGCCAGAGAAGCAGTACAAGTCTTGACATGATCCTTGCCTCTGGAGCCAAGCCTCAGTGCTTTGATGTGACTTTAATGCTAAACAAATTGCAATAGGCTAAGACACAGTTGGGCTCTGTACTTGAGTTTGTCTCACCATCCCCTGCTACTGTTGCTCTTTAGGGGAGACGTTAAAACCCACCTCCACAGCAGTGTGGCTGGATCTCGGACAGATCCGGTGATTTGCCATGGGTGAAAAATAATGAAAGAACTCATTAGAGGGAAATTTCTTAGACCAGGAAAATGGTTAATCCCTGTCACATAGCAGTAAAAATGTTGCCAGCCTCAAACTCTAAATCAAAAGCACTTTCTGAGTGCAAGAGGAGTGACTCCTTTCTGCAGCTTCCTTGGTACCATCCCTCTGCTATACTTTCTTTAAATCCAGGGCTCTGACTAATTACTTGCAGGAAGTGCCTATTTTTTAAATTTCATTGGTATGCAAATTAACATGAGAAGTAAAAAAAAATATTCTAAAGAAACTGTTACAATATGTGTCCACAGCCTGATGGCCAATTAGAAAATGGTATTGTATCCTTAGGCCCCCAGTCAATGCTTATGGCCGCAAACGGTTCTCACCCCAACTCCCGAAGCTGATTTTTTTTCACAGGAGCTATTCTACCTATCAAATTCAGGCAGAACGTACCTCAAATGCAAAATAAAATACATTGAAATGTCGGGAGATGGGGCAGGGGCGCGCGGGAACCAACTGAAAAACAAGTCCAAGGACTTTTAACATGTATTTTATTGGAATTTTGAAAATTTGCCAGCCTTCTGTTTATCACTGCTACACTTTATAAAAATGTCTTTACTTGGTTGACTAGCAGGATTATCTTGAGGAGCAAATGGCCAGAAGGGTGCTGTTCAGCACCTTGCAGACTTTATTCAGCAGGCACATCCATATCAAATTAATGGCACTTGAAGACCAGTTATATAAATTTCTCTCCTTGATTTGAATGATACAAATGCGTACCAGACATTCTCTGGTATGACTTGCCAATAGGTTAAATGGCACACTAGAAATCTAAAGGTTTTTAGCTTTGACTAGTTGCTAAAGGTCACACGACGAATACGAAGTATTATTGTTTGTATACAATTTTTGAGTACTTCTTGCTTCCAATTATTTAAAAAATGGTATCCATAGATCTTGTGATATTTTGGAAGTTCTTCTTCTGAAACACTGAGGCACATAAATATGAGAAATAATTTTAAAACAAGCTATTCTTCCCAAAATTAAAGGAAGAAAAATAGTTTGGGAGATTTAATAATTATGTTACATCCATATATGTAAATACTTCCCCCCCCCCCCGAAACATTTTCCCTCAACAAAAAAGGCTCTGTGGAAACAGCAATTCCAGAAATAATTTGGTATGGCTGAAAGGAAAACATGAGATTCCAAATGCCAATATCCCACTTCCATTGTACAAAGATTTACTGTTCTTGCAATTAACGAATGGTTCTACGACACATTAAAGAATGTGGTATGGCATGAACTTCCATGGGCAAGAACCCATTTCCTCATGCTGGAGGGATAATTTCAGCAAAACATTTCAATGAGTGGGTCATTCAAACTGTTGACATGGGGGACATGTGGGTTCCAGGACTCATAAAAGCACTTTGGGGTGGAAAAATGAAAAGCTGGTGCTTGCTATTGCATACGTTGTTTTTATAACTGTCTGGGTGCTCGTGAACCAGTAGGTGCAGAGATGGGATATCGTATGCATCATTACTAGCAGCAGGGCTTTTTTTCTGGGAAATGAGGTGGTGGAACTCAATGGTAGAACTCAGGACCACACAATGACATCACTTTGGGTCAGCTGGAACAAGGGGGGGTAAAGTTTAAATCGCCCTTGGCAACAATGGTCATATGGCCGGGGTGGGGCCACCAGCCATGTGACCATTTTCAAGAAGTGCTGGAACTCCATTCCACCACATCCCCACTGAAAAAAAGCCCTGAATAGCAGCCATCAATACAATCAACTCTTATCATGTCAGTTCTACTTATTTATTTACTTCTGTTGTACCCTGCTTTTCTCCCCAGCGGGACCCAAAGTGGTTAACTTCATTCTTTTCTCCTCCATTTATCCTTACAACCTGCTAAGGCAGGTTAGGTTGAAAGTGTATGACTGGCCCAGTGTCACCAAGCATCTATGACAGAGCAGACAATTAGTTCATTCCCCTACTCTACAGCACTCATATAAACACCAGGAAGACTACTTATTACTGTCACATCATTCTGTACATTTTTAAAAAATTGTAAAGAACTGTGCGCCACCTTCCCAACAAACAGGCAACCCTGTCTGCATTATACTGTCCTCATAGCCATTCTGGGTACTGTGGGGAATAGCACTCTGCTGCTGCTGAATTGGTGCTACTGTATGGAATGTCTTATGTGTATGTTTCAAACTTTAAGAATGCCCTCCTGGTTTAGAAGCGTGTAACTTTGTTTTGGATTGCACTGGGAGGCTGCAATTTTGGACACGCGTATTTGGAAATAAACGCTACTGAACTCCATAGAATATATTTCTGAGTCAGAATGCACAGAACCAGACTATAAGGATTTCATTTTTACAGAAGGTAACAGGGTGAAGTGGTCCTTATCAGATATCTGTTACATCTACAAAAGATTCAAGGCCATAGCAAAATCCAAAAACAAAAGTTGAGCAGTCTCTTTTATTAAGCCCCATCAAAATAATACAAAATAGCATGCGATTGGAGCAGGAAAGCCCTTCCAGACTTTGATCTTAAGGTCATGGCCTAGTAGTAATTTTTCCCACCCACCCGTTTGTGTTTGTGAACACCCAGCCTGAGGAAGGGGCCAGGAGAAATCAAGCTTGCACACTGTTCTGCTATTGTGGTGGCTCTCAGTCAAATGTACATCACACAGCTTTTGCTGTTATATCTAGGTTGTCTGAGGGGGAGATGGGGGAAAAGACTGCCCTATAAATAAACTTAAGGGGATGTCCTCTCTCCTGACTGCATAGCTGGATAGTTACCAGCCAACGCACTGGCGCACACCATCCAAGCAGTTGCAAAGCAGTTTTTTTTCTAATCTGCGCTAGGGAGTTTGTCAGAACCAAGAGTTTCGTGAACACGCAGCGATCGTGCATTTACGTTCGGGGGGGGGGGCGGCACACGTCCCGTCGCTCCTCCACAAACGATCAGCGGTTGTGATCGTGCAGACGGAGCCGAGAGAAACGGGAACCACCTTCCCATCAGATCCATAACGCTGCGCTGGTGTTCAAATTACGCAGCGCTTCCTCCCACCCCGACGCCCTCCTAAAATGCCTTGGGAATTCACCTCAATGAGAGCCATGGGGCCTACTTTGAAGTCAGTTGGTTTGGGGGATCTAGTTAGCTTCGGGGGGGGGGGTGGAAGAAAGAGAGGCGCAAGCAGGGAAGCGCTTAGCCCACCTTCCCGAAGGCTTGAGCCAACCTGCCGCGGCGCTGGCAAGGAGGGAATCAGTCCCAGCGACAGCTCTTCCTTCCGCGGATGGGCGGAGGAGGAGGAGGAGGAGGAGCTGGGCCGGCAGCGCGCCGCTCCTGACGGCCTGCAGGAGGGACCGTGAACGAGGAGGTGAGTCCCCTCTGGGTGGGGTAAGGCGCCAGGGCCGTCCAAAGAGCCAAGCTGGGCGGGAAGGCTCAGTGCGCGGGGACGCAGGGCGCGCTCTCCTTGCCAGCTCGGCGTCGGAGGTTGAGCGAGCCGGCTGGGGAAGAGGCGAGAAAGGCAGCGCGCAGAGCAGGCCCGGCCCAGCCAGCCCGGGAGCTGCGCAGAGCGTTCGGCCGGCGTGCGAGGAAGGTGGGCTGCCTAATGCGCCCGCTCCCTCCCCGCCGGCCTGGCGCTCTGGGTGGGCGTCTGGAGGGGACGCCGCGGCCCAGTGCGTGGCTCTGGGGATGGGGACGAAGGTCCTTCCGGGAGACGCCTCTGCAAGGCCCCGTCCTCAGACACAAGCTCGGGCGGGGGGAGGCTCCGCCGGGTCGCCTCCCCTTCTTTCCTCAGCAGTCCCGGCCGTGGCTTCGCGGGTCACGGCAGCGCCACGCAACCGCCTCCTTTGTGATGCTCCTCACGAGAAGGAAGGGGCGCCCCCGCCGACTATTTTCATTGCTGGGCTGTGTGAAAGGATAATGAAGAAGAACGCTCTTGAGCATGTACAGCGTGCCTTTCCCCCCTCAGAATTTTAAAGCGAAAGTGTTCGTAGGTTCATAGGGTGTGACTTACTGGTAGGCTTCAGAAATGGGCGAACAGGGGAGTGGGTGGATTATCAAACGTCTAGGCTTAGGTTTGCCCACCGCCTGGTTTTCCACTGGCAAGACTGTTTCCCCCTTATCTGGCTTGTTGCCAGATGAAGTTTTTGCCCCATATAATGAAGTAAGAGTCCGGTTTAATTTGCCTATTTGGACAAAAGAATTCGCTGTATTGTGCCTTTAAGACTTTTATGATACTAGGCTTTTAGATTATTTTAGCTTTCATTTTCAGCCCAAGCTTCTCTGTGCCCCAGAAGCAGCTTCTGTAAACACTGCAGCGTTTTGCTCCTTTCCCTCCTGATATCCTCAACCAAATGGAGAGAGACCTGAGCACCTTGGATGAATTACTGTTTTCTGTTGGCTCTGGTCTGCAACTTTGGCTCTGCCCATGGAGACACAGGAGCTTCATCCCTTGAATCCTCTGACCTCTACCATTTAGGCCTTCCAAGAGTTAGCAAACTCTCACAGCTGACCCAAGGAAAGGAGGTGGGTGTGCTGACTTGTGAGGTATTTAGGCCTTGTTCACACAGGGAAAACAATCAGGTCATATAGTGGACTTTGCCCCCACACTCCAGGTGTCAGATTCCCATTTTGGAGTATCCCTTAAGCAACTCTGCATATAAGAAAATTAGCACAGCAACTTAGAAGATTCTAGCTCCTTTGCTATATAGGTATTTGCAGGGAACAGTCCAAAATATGATCCTCCACCTCAGGATTTTGGCACATTATTTGCCTACATGTGGGAATCAGCGCCCCAGCCCTCCCCCTGTCACTCTTGTGTCATGGCTTCCATAGACATACTACAGGGGCATTCAGGCTCTATCAGAGAAGTACATTACGATATCTAAACACTCCAACTTGTATCCAAAACCTTATTTTATCTTGGACAGCACCCCTTTATATAGTGGAGGCTGAGAAACATGTTTTTCTGGCATAGATGCCTCGGCAGCTGCAAGACCAATGTCTTTAAATGAGCCAAAAAGTGTCTAGCATTAAAGAAATGCTATCCACACTAGAGGTTCAACTCTACAGTGTATTAAGAGGGAATATAACTGCAAAGAAGAGTTAGAATCCAGGCTTCATTGTCATGTTTCCTTGCTTTCTAGTAGGGAGGTAGTGGCTAGAACCCTTGATAATTAGCTTGTGTTGAGAAACTTGAGCTGTTGATGGTATATGCAGCTTTACAAATTTGTTTCATTATGAGGGTGGGGGTGGGGGCAATTTCCACAACATAATGGAATGTGTTTGTATACGAAGATGGACCAGAGGCCAGGATTTGGCACTTTTATGGTTAGTTCGCAAGTTGGTGAGCGTTTAGTTACTTTGGGAGTCCATTATTCTGTACAACTTGCCTTGAAAGCTCACAGCCTCATCTAGCAAAATACCAAATTCCTAGATCCATTGTGTTCACAATTGCAAGATACCATTTTAGTTTCAAATACCCATGCTTTTGATACTGCTTCATGTGTTACTTTTGAAAAAGACTCTTTATAAACTTAGGAGTCATGCATGAAAGAATATTCATGCGATGCAGTCTTCGGAGCTAGTTCTGGTATTTTTGTACCGATTAAAAAAAATGAAACTATGAATTACCTTTGAAACATTACGCCATCGCATATCTTATGGAAAAATCTACCTTCATGCTGGGTGCAAAAAAGACCTGTAGATCTGAAAAGGGACTGATCATTACATTTGTAATGTCTTTCTGAGAATAGTGATAAATCTGAGAACTACCCAGAGGGGTTGAACTTGTTGAACTAGCAATGCTGTAGACTGTTTTTTCTTTAAAAAAAAAAGATCAGGAAACTTTTGAGAAATAAATCCCAGAGAATCCATTATGCAGAACAGATTGGTTCTCATGTTACTTCTTCCGATATGGAAACAAACTTGTAAGTTAAGCTAAGCATATTGTAAAATTATGGAAGGAGTGCTTCCAAGCTACATATTTGGAAAGCAGATACGGCTCTTTTGCGTCTTTTTTTCCACCTTGGTACAGGTAAAACTTTCCACATCAGAAGTAATGTGAGGATCAACCATACGTTTAATTCAGTCATGTGAGGAAAAGGAAAGAGAGAATGTTATAGTAAAATAGGTCTGTTACTGATACTTGAAATTATTATACATCATGCTTACTCAATGTTGAGGCCCCAGCCATGGTTGAAAAATACAGCAGTAGTTATATTGCAGATACGATATTAAAGGCGTGTATAATAACTGCACCAATTACAGCAGAACTCTCATTTTGTCTCCATGTAAGCGTGGTGTGTGTTTATCTTACAATGTAACTGAACGTAGCTTAAAATAATAAAGAACGATGAAGCTTTTGGGTTAAAGGGTGTTAATAAAATCCTTCATGGATTGGAGGCTGATACTAAAAGAAAAAAACCCCTCTTAAAATGAATCCATATTGAGGGGAGTGTCTCTGTTTCAACTGAGTGATACTTGGCAAATGTGCACAGATCTGTTAACACATAGCACTGTGACAATGGGAATAGCAGACTGGAGGGAAATATTTGAGGTGTAAATATATGCACTTTCTTCAAGGGAAGAGGGGTGGCGTTTGGAAGTTTCTATCCTACACATAAATAGTTCTTGGATGCTAACCACATATTGTTGGCTTAAATCTCAGTGCACACTGGTCAGGAATAAAGGAGAAGCAGATTGCAGTCTAGTGTATTACAGTGGCTTGGTATAATTCAATAGAGCTGTTTTATTGGACTCTATTAACCTGGTTAACCTTAAGCCTTAGCCATGACAGGAGTTTCATATAAGAACCCATATGTAAAGTGCAATATTGAATTTTAATTAGAGCTTTCAAGATGTGGAGTAGAATGAATTTTCCCCAATTTTTTCCTTTTCGCTTCTAATGTACATTTTTTCCCTTAGAAGTTTAGGCTTGAGAAAATGCTCTGTGATGGAGAGAAGCTATATTTTCAAGTCAGTATAATCTTAGTTTCTAAAAGCATAATGTGAACAAATTCAGATGTAAAATATCAATCATGAATTTTGGGTACCTCTCAATTTGTGATTCAGTCAGAAATTTCTGTCAGTACTGTAGGCATTATTTTTGTTTTGTACAAGTTGGACAAATTTGGTTCTGACTCTTTCCCCCCTGCCTTTTGTGTTTAAAGTATTTTTTAATAATACTCTTGTAATTTATACCCAACAACACTGTAGAGATATCTCTGCTTAGAAACCTTCCATTTCTGTTCAGTATAGTTTAAGAATAATTTGCATAAAATGTATGACACCGTTATCTAATGCTAAGAATTGGATTGTGGCAAGAGTTACAGTTCAATATTATTTTCAGGTGGGTAGCCATGTTGGTCTGCAGTAGAATGGCACAATTTAAGTCCAGTGACAACTTAAATACCAGTAAGATGTTCAGGGTACAAGCTTTACAGAGACAGATTGGTGTAGTGGTTAAGAGCGGCAGGGCTCTAATCTGGAGAACCAAGTTTGATTCCCTACTCCTTTGCTTGAAGTCAGCTGAGTGACACTGGATTAGTCACAGCTTCTCGGAGTTCTCTCAGCCCCATCCACCTCGCAGGGTGATTGTTGTGGGCATTAAGTTGTCCTGAAGGGTGGTATATAAATCAAATGTTGTTTGTTGCCAAAGTTCCCTTCAGATACAAGTAGAAATGGAGATTCCTGAGCCTCTCTGTCCCAATCAGGAGGTAGAAGGGATGTTGCAAAGAATGATGCAAAGGTGCAGTGTTACAATCAAGCTGCATTGTACCATTGTTCTTTTGCAACCTGACTCCCTTCTTTGCAACACCCCTCCCACCTCCTGAGTGGGATATAGAGGCTCACCCTTGAGAGCCGTATAAAAATCCATATAATGGTTTGGATCCACCTAAGCATTTCTGAGGATGGAAGTATTTCCACCCATAAAGTGTTAACTCTTCCCCCCCCCCCCCAGTGCATCTCCAAATTCTTTCTACCCTCGCAAATGCTGCTCCAGACCATTGGGAAGAGAGTTGATGGGTATTTGGGGCTGCTGTGGGAGGCTGAAGTGCAAAAGACATGCTCTGCAGGAATAAATACTGCAGTCTGTGGAGATGCTCTGGTGGATCCAGCCCATTAGTAAGTCACCAATGGGAACAGGCGGGGTGAAGTTAATACATCTTGGAAGGTCTGCAGTGAAATACAGTTCTTAGGTTGATACCTTGTCTTCGTGTGTCTTATGCTAGCAGCTCAGTGTCAGATGTATTGCATGCTGGTTCTGCACTATTTTCTCTCCAGAGGACATCTGAGCGAGGCATTTTGCTGTGATTTCTTTGTGCAAGTCCATGCCCAAGCATACCACTCAAGATGATTTCCTTACGGTTTTGTTGCTGCTGCATCTGTTGAGAAGGGAGTTCAAAATAACATTAATTTTGGATTGTGATTGTTTGCTAATAAAAATAACTGAAACTTGTTTCTGTTTGTGCTTTCACATATTTATAACACATGGGAGATAGATCAACACCCAGCCACCCATCTCTTCCCCACCTCCACCCAAAAGAGCTGTCCACAGCCATGACTGCATTTTCAGAATAGTTGAGCTTTTTTTACCCACTTGTAGATACCTTCTCAAAACCTGTTAGTGAATGGCAAGGTAGAAATGCTGGAACTTGTGACCGTTTTGAAGCATCTTTAAATTACCAAATAGTGGTGTGCATAAAAAAAAAAGATACGGATTTCATAAAAACAAAAAAATCTGGGACTCCTGAAATCTGGGTCAGATTCTCTGATCTGGATTAGAGAAACCCAGATTTAACTGGCTGTTATTCCCTATGGGGAATAATGTCCAGGGGGCTGGGGGGCATTTTTAAAGGAGCAGTACCAATTTGGAAGGAACCTACTCACTGTCCCCTAAAGACCCTCCAGATTTCAGGACTGGTCCCTGGGCTAACCTTCCCTCCCCTTGTGATTCTTGCTTGCTTGACATTCTCTGGTTCAACATTACTCCCTTGGAAGCTTAGTGAATCCCAGTGTTGAACCAGAGAATTGTATTGGGAATCTCTAAGCAAGGGGTGGGGGTGGGGTCTGATACTTGTCAAGACATGAAGTTTAAAAGGCAGCTGCTAGTGGCGGCTTGAAGGGGCTCTTTTGGAGCTCAAGGAGAAGGGGCAGAATGGGATGGGAATCCACTCTGCCTACTGTCTCTGCCCTGCAACGTGGAGCTTGGCTCCATGCCACTGCCCCTCACTTGCTGTGGCTGCCCGCTGCCTGTGGCAGCTACCTCCAGCTCCCTGCTGTAGCCAGATAATCTCGCCCCACAGAGTTCATCTCCCTGATTGGATTTGGAGATTTGACCTGAGGAACCGGCAAAACTAGATTATGCCAAATTGGCATAAATCCAACTTTTTTTTTTTTGCTGGTTCCTGGAGCCAAATTGCAAACCCCTATTACTGAATGCCAATGTAATGTAGTGGTTAAACTTCTTGACTGGATGGACTTGGGTTCAAATGAAGCACACTGGCATATCCTAAGTAGAGTTATACCCTTCAAAACCTATTCACTTCAATAGACTTAGAAGGCGGTAACTGTTTTTAGGATGGCACTATGAGTAATCTTGGGTCATCTTAACCTACCTCTCTGGGATGTGAGTAAACCATGGGAGAGTAGAGAGAATTAATGCTGCCTTGAGCTCCATGGATGAAGAATGAGGGAAAGTATAATAGATTGATTGGATTCATGTGAATTGGAGCCCTTATGAGACACAGCAGGTTTTAGCAGTTGTCTATTGTAACAGATAACAGCTAGGCAGTTTTGGAAATTTAGTTCTGAATTTTATTTTATTTTTGCCATCAAGTTGCCGCTGACTTATGGCAATCTTGTAAGATTTTCAAGGCAAAAGACATAGGTGGTTTGCCTTGGTTTTCTCTGCATAGCAACCCTAGACTTTCTTGGTGGGCTCTCAATCCAAGTACTAATCAGGGCTGACCCTGCTTAGCTTCCGAGTTCTGATGAGATCAGGTTAGCGTGGGCTATCCAAGTCAGGACAGTTCCGAAATGCAGTAGAGATTTGGTCTGATTTTAAAAACCTGGCTCATGAAATTTTTTGTTTAATTTTATCTAGTGAATATCTTAATTAGATATATGCAAAATTAGATATACTTATGAATCTAGTGCTGCAGCCTGGTTTGAGTTATTTCATATGGATATGGTTGTAAAATAATCTTGCTGTCTGTAAATAGGATTAATAGTGCGATAAGTAACACAGGAAGTTCCTATACCCTAACTTTAAAATTTACCCAGAGTGAGAGTGTGATGTTTAAATGAGACATTACAAGGAAACATGGATTTCTCAGCATCATAAAGCATGGTTGGGAGGTCAAGGGGTTTTTGCAGGGGAGAATAAATAGAGGAGATTGATTATTATTTATTGATTCAGTTCTCCTTTTGAGGAAATGATTTGGAATGGGGAAGATGGTAAACAGGGTACGATTTCAACCCTTTACAAATTATTATTAAGGGTGATACATAAAGACCCTCTGCCATACCAAAAAAAATGGTCTGATTCTTTAAAACGGGTTATCTCGGAATCTGATTGGAAACATATATGGAATTCCCCTTCCAACAAATCTAGTAGTTGGAATATTAAACTCCAATTTTACAAGCTGCTGTCCAATTGGTATTTAACACCACATAAATTGAATCAGATGAACAGGTTGTTGAGCCCTCTGTGTTGGAGATCTTGCAAACAGGAAGGCACGACCCTACATATGCGGTGGGAATGCCACTATGTTCAGGAATTTTGGAGAGTGGTTCACAAAGAGATATTCAACATGATGGGTCTTTCATTGCCATACTCCCCAGAATTTTTCCTATTGGATTTTGGCCCAACTCTGTGTTAGATAGGAATACCGGATCTCTTGTCTCGATATTAGTTGCCTCTGCTCGTCTGGTCATTGCTGGGAATTGGAAATCCCTCAAAGGCCCATTGCTAAAAAAATGGTATCAGAAAATCTGGGAGCAATATTTGATGGGTAGGCTGACCAGTTGACCTGCTGGCTGCTGGCTGCCCCCTCTGTTTGCCCGTCAGCCTGGCTGACCTGCTGTTCCCTCCTACCAAGTCTGGGGGCTGGGACCCAGACCCCGGACAGGATTATGCATAATCCATTTTTTGGGAACTTGCATATGGCAGTCTCTTTATTTGAATACGATGAAATATGGAAACCAATTTTAGATGTTTTAAATGCCAAAGAAGTAATTCCCCCAATGCAACAAAGTTTAAATGCTTGTTTATTGTAATTCTTGGGTTTTTAACAATTTGACAAGAGTGGTTTTGATAATGTCTTTTATGGCTTAGTTTTAATCCCTTTCTTGTTTGTACTGTACGGTTTTATCATTTCTTGTATTAAATTTGGATTTTAAAAAAATAATTGATTCAATTTATAGCCCTCCCTCCCCGTGAACAGGCTCAGGGCGGGTTACGATAAAACATATAAATACAGTTAACCAAAAGGATCATAAATACAAACATTTATACGGTTTGGTGTAGTAGTTAAGAGTGCAGGACTCTAATCTGGAGAACCGGTTTTGATTCCCCCACTCCTCCGCTTGAAGTCAGCTGGGTGACCTTGGGTCAGTCACAGCTCTTTCAGAGCTCTCTCAGCCCCACCCACCTCACAGGGTGTTTGTTGTTGTGTGGATAATAATGACATACTTTGTAAACTGCTCTGAGTGGGTGTTAAGTCATCCTGAAGGGTGGTATATAAATAGAATATTATTTTGGCGGCCTCCCTCCAGTTTCCCAATCATAATATAAACAGCAGAGCAGAAGGGGGTGGGGCCACAGTTTATAATGACCGGGTGACTGCACTTATAGGGAGGCAGATGATAGCGTGCCCCCCCCCCCCGGTGGGAGACCAGTAGGGAAGCTCCTAAATGATCAAAGACTGGCCTCAACTGTATGCCTGGCGGAACATCTCTGTCTTACAGGCCTGCCAAAAGGATTTACGATCTTTGCGGGCCCAGGTGTCCTCTGACAGAGTTCCACCAGATTGGAGCCAGGACTGAAAATGCCCTGGCCATGCTCGAGGCCAGATAGGATTTAACCTTTCCCTTCTGCCAGTTCACTTCTCGAAATGCCCTTTAGTTAGTTTTAAATGTATTTCCATTCACTGGGCTCCAAAACTGAGAGGGCCATGTCTGGGGGGTGACTCTAGTGGAGAATTGGTAAGAGTGGGTTAAGCTGGAATGGATTTGCCCCACAAGAGACAGGTATGTGCTTGTGCTAGAAAAATAACCATGCAAGTACTAAAAATGTTAATGATGAATCATGATAGAGGATCGAAATAGGCGTTAGATGTTGCACAAAACACTGATGTGTTACAACAGAGATTTTTAGGGTGACATTTTGCTACCTCAAGGTATATTGGAATTCAATTTGGGGTAGTTAATATACCCCAAATACAATGTGTATACTTTTTTTTTACACCCTCCTCCCCCATGATCTTTAGGATTATCAGGAATTTGTGATTAGGTTGTTTTGCGAGGGTGAGCATTGGGGAGGAGGATCAAATATTTTATTTGGCCTCTAGGTTTTTAACTTGGTGATCTCCAGAAGCTGTAATCTGAGATCATACACAACTTTTCTTCAATAGATACAGAACTTTTAGTGTTGCTTCAGCAGATATGTCTCAAAGTAAATGTCTTAAATATACACCTTAAACATATTGCTGCAGATGAGATGTGAAAAATAAAAATAAACGTGTGAATATCCAAACAGTCGCTCGCTTCCCATCTTAAAAAACAGCATCTTTTGATTGCTGCCCTGAAAGTACAGATTATACAGTGGAACATTTAATGTACATATTTCATACAAAGTTATAAACTTAAAAGAGGCAAGATGCAAATCTGTTAAGGTGGAGTCTTCTGTTTTCTTTGGCTTTGTCTTAACACATGTCAGTTGGGGTGGACCAATGCAAGTGGGCGTTGAATTGCTCTCTCTGTGTGAACTGCTTTTACAAACTTTACCTTTCATCTTCTTAACAATTTGTATAAAGGAGATCATTATTTTTTCCTAGGAGAACTGTGTCTGAGAGTGCAATTTGCTCAAGGCCACCCAGTGAGTAGCTGAACTTGGCCCATCAACGTGGTTCGCCCAAGTCCAATACTGTTGTTAGACTGCACTGAGGGCTTTGTAGGAAGATTTAAAGCAACCTTGGTTTGTTGCTTTGACTCCACAAACATGTAAAAAATCCTAAATTAATATCCTTTAACACTTTCTTTGGCTTGCATTGTTTGTTTTATATGGTTTATACACTGTAGAGTTGGGTGCCCCATGGGAAGATCTTAGCCATATTTTGTGAATATAAAAGCTCGAGGTCTTTCTAATGTAAACTTTCAGAAAACTTGCCTTTGACCTTGGTTGTCTACTGGACTGCAATTTAATACACAGTGACCTTCTCATTCCAACCTTGCACATAGTTTAAGGTAAATCAGAGTTTTCCCAAATAAACAATTACATGATCTTTCAGTTTAACAAGAACAATTTCCTGTCTTGATCTTACACTTAACCTCCCTTCTCCCCCTTAAAGGAAAATGCTTCTGTTGTCATACATTCCTTTTGTTTTTGGATATGATTTATAGTTGTAGGGTTGCATGGCCCTGATTATTGTTACTGGCAATGCTTAAGAAATTAGTCTCACTTCTGCATAAAACTATTAGTTTTTTATTTAATTTAATCTTTTGGCTTCTTATAAAACAGATGGCTATATTAGATGCTTAACTAAAAAAATGGACAAATTCAGAAAAGGTTCAGTGTTCTCACAACTGGACTAGACACACTTTTAAGCAGATTGTTTAGGACATTTTAACAGATTTAACCATTGTGCGATCATAAGATTTTGCTGGCTAACTGATGAAGCCTTATTCTTAATGAATGCTTGAAAGAAAGGGAAGGAGGAAAGGTTAAAGCATACATAATGTATGGAAAGAATGTATAGTAGTCTGTTGATACTTGCATTGTAATAGCAAAGAAATGTTTTGGATAGGCTATGCCTTTCTCTACAGTATCGCGAACTATGATGCTACATTAATGATAGCATAAGTGTCGGTGCAGATGTTTTAATACTGGGATGTCTGTCAACATTTAGCAAAGATTTATTGAACCAAGTAAATATTCTTTATCACAGTGCATTTCAGGCTGAGGAGCCCGTCTTAAGGACAAAATAATTTGCTAAGTGTAGCCAGAGTGAATTGATTTTGTTTTAAAATCAATTTTAAGCGAATAGTTTACATAGTTTCCAATTTTCTAATTCACATATTTCAGAATAGCGCATACTATTTGTTTTACAGAAATTAAAATATACCATTCTGCAGCTGAATAGATCCAATATATTACCATCTAGTAGAATTCAAAAACGTTTTGCATGCAGCCCTGCACTGTAGAATTTCGCTGCTTAGAAATAGGAGTTTCATTCAAATGTTAATGCTAAACCATGGTTTAATTAAAATTCTGATCTAATGTGATATTTGGTAGGGCAGGCTGCCCAACAAATTGTGGTTTAATGGTGGATGACAAACCAGGATTCTAAACCACAGTTTGCACTTGGCCTTTTAACGAAAATGTGGTTTTAGTTATGTCTGAATTCAGAAGTCCCAGAACATTCAGTAGTGATGTCCCTAACAGTTTTGTAGCTATTGAGCTGGCTGTGCAGACCAGCAGAAAAACCTAGCCACTTCATTGATAATCCACTATTGACAGTACTTTCTCAGGAGAGCCAGTTTGGTGTAGTGGTTAAGATCAGCAGGACTCTAATCTGGAGAACTGAGTTTGATTCTTCACTCCTCCACTTGAAGCCAGCTGGGCTACCTTGGGTCAGTCACAGCTCTCTTAGCCCCACCCATCTCACAGGGTGATTGTCATGAGGGTAATAATAACACACTTGGTAAACCGCTCTGAGTATGGCATTAAGTTGTCCTGAAGGGTGGTATATAAATCAAATGTTCTTCTTATTCCCTCTAGCCTTCTTTCTGTACACCCCTTCTTTGCTAGTGATGGCTGACGAAGTTGGACTGTGCTTTCAGTCCCTCCTGATGGGGAATCTTAAGTAGTGGGACAAAATATTTCACTGGATCACATCGTTTTATTCTGTTTGCCAATGAAAATGGTAGAAATTGCACCACACAGAACGTTAAGTTCAAAACCAGTTCATACAACAACTATTCTTCCTGGCCATGAAGAACACTTATTGAAACCCTTCCTCACCTTTACATCCCAAGAGAGAGCAGGTGGGTGAGTCACCTAACTATGACTGTGTATTTCTTCCCAAACTTTTATTTTTGTGAGAAAAAAACTGAGGATGTGGTAAAATTGTGAGAGAGGGGTGGGAGTGGCAGCTGTAAAAGATCTACTTGGTTTCAAAGCAAAAAAGTTTGGGGAATTCAATGAAGTAACTAGACAAAAAGGTGCATTTGTGCAACAAACTGCAGTTTACCCACCGTGGTTTATTATGACATTTGAACAGAGCATAGGGAGCAGTTGTGAAATTAAGGCTGTTAGGCTCTTTCTACCATGGGTCAATAATGACTCGGTGCTTGCACAGGGGACTAACTTTACCTTAACATGGAAAGGCATTGTCATTTACTTGAAGGAAAATAGTACAATCTCAACAGAGTTACACCCTTCTAAATCCATTGAAGTCAGCGGGTCTTAGATTCTGCATAGGGTGGCACTCTGCCATGAGTTTTCAGGACGAATGACTGGCAGTTACTGGGCAGAACTGTTTCTCCAAGAAGCAGGAAGTAACTGTCTTTTTTGTGTGACAGTCTAAGTAGTCAATAGTTTGCACTCTGATAAATATAGTATACATGACAAAGATCAATATTTATGATGCTTGAGCTTGAATATTAGGTATTTTTGCAGGGTTCATTCTTGTAATTGAAAAGCAGAATTCTACCTCTTTGGTTTGAATCTGAAAGGAAGGCCTGTGACTTTTGTTGATTCCCTCTTTCCCACTGCACACTCTTCCTGCTGTTTCTGAGATTCCCTGGGCCCAGAAGTAGCATTTTGGGGGACTTTATGTGTTGCAGCAGCACACAGGAATCAGCTGATGGAAGTGAGTTCCACTGGTAGTGACCTTGGGATTCAACCCACTGTGTTTGATAGAGTGTCATAGAGTCACTTTTAAGACATCTTGAGTGTAGACTTGCCTTCCACATCTGTGTTAAATTCAGACTTCATTTTAAACTTGGATGCATAATACTTGTTGAAAAAAATCAAATTGAAATTAAGAAATTTAAATTATAATAAGATGAAATGTTAAAGGAATCCTATTTGTTTTAATTTTTAAAGGTAATTTTATTCAACTTGATGGTAGTTACATGAGAAATATCTGTTGGGCAACAGACAGAATAGATAAACTTTGTTAAACAGCCTGTAAAAATGTAAAGTTCCCTTGGCAACTAATTTGCCCAAGAAGAAGAAATGTTAAGCTCAATATGCATTTAGATATTGAATATTTATTGAGTTCAATATATCTTCTGTACATTTTCTAGAATACGCTGGGAAATGGTACTGGCTGCTATCATCCCCTTTAGTGGTCTCCATCTTTTACCTAAATCAGATTGAGTGGTAGATCTGATATCACAGTGTTCCTAAAGGTGTTTAATTCCATAGAGAAATCATATGTTTTCTTTGGAACAGACACAGTGCAAAACTTTTACTGAAGAATACTTATCTGTCCTAAGAGATTTCATATGTGGTTATTTTAAAATTCTGGCTACAGTCCTATATACACTTAGAGTGAAATCCTAAACAGAGGTACTGCAGTCTAAGCTCATTGATTTCAATGGGCCTAGACTGGAGTAACTGTTTAGGATTTCACAGTTAATTGGGATTAAGTTCCATGAACTAGAGGAGATTTACTTATGAGTAAACATGCATATGATTAGACTACAGATCTAAATATTTTACCATTTTTCTAGAAATTTAGAACTTCTGATTGTGCTTAAGAATTAAAATGTTATGTCCTGTACTAGTAAATGATATAAAACATTAAGCTGTCTTTAATAGTTAATTTTATTAAATATACATTTTATTGTTTCATATTATTTACTTTCCCAATAATTTTATGCCACTTTCTTGTAGATAATCTGTAGACAGGGAAATGAAATGGGCAGTTTTTTTGGTCAAAATTCTATTATAATCCACATTTGGAAGAAAGAGACAGTTTAGGAGAAATTTGGATGAGGGAGGGAGTGAACGGTTAGCTATGTAAGCCTGCAAACAGATTTTCCTAAAAGAATTTTAAATTTTTTCCTCTTGAAATGTTCACACTTACCCTAGTAGAATAATGTCAAGGGATAGTTTGAATTTGATTGATTTACTTCAATCAAAGAGTTGTTTTGTGCACTAGTTGCAAAGTAAGACTCTCCTCTGCTATTGGGGTCTGAGAATTCAATAGTCAGTTTCTTAAAATTGAAAAGAACTTTTCAAAAGATGCCCCATCTTCATGAGTCTTGAGTTTCTATAGTCCAGTTTCCACCATAGAAAAGATAGTATATTCCATCTTAATTGAAGTGTGAAGTGACTGGTGTATTTCTTGGACTTCCTGAACTACCAGGCATTGGATCCAAGCAATGTTGTAGCCCTTAAAGCTAGTGGTTTTCTGTCTTTATAATACCTTACGCAGGGTCCTTCTGTGCAGTTTGTTGTGAATGCCTGAGATTAAAAACAAAACAAAATAGCAATCAAGGTTTTTCTTTTTTCAAAACTGTGCTTGTTCCACAACTTAGCTATTTTTAAGCACTTGCATACAGTTCATACATTTCCCCCTGTCTAAATGGTTTAATGAGGGATTATCTTCTGTGTACTTGTTAAAATGAATAATCAGTACAAGAAAACATTGCACAAATAAGAAATGGCTGGAGTTGGCTCTGTTTAACGGAGACAATTTATTTTATCCATCTTCAGTGTTTCTTAGCAACGCAAAGTAGTCTTACCCAGGGCACTTTCACATCTTTCTTCAAATATAGCTTTGGTAATGTTTTATATGACCTGAAGTTCGTCCATCTGTCCTGAAGCTCCCAATGTTTTTCCACTGCTTTCAATGATCAAATGATCTTACATACCTTCTTTCAGCTTAATAATGCACAAGTTGACTAGAGAATCATTTCGCATGTCAGGTTTTTCAAGAGTTCTGGGAAATTACTTGCTGTTGTGTATAGTAAAGCTAAAAGTTATTGAAAATGTGTTACAGTTTCGTAATAGAAGAGGTAGAAAAAATATTGGCTTGGAAACGAGCAAAATATTTTCTGATAGCCCTAGCCTCAAGGGGGATACTTGGATCGCTTGTAATAAAGGGATAATTTTGATATCTTTTGGTGAATTGACTAGGACTCTGTTTAGATCATAATTTATGAAAATGCTGGCTTTGTACAGAATGTTACGTTATCAAATTGTTTGGGTGTAAAAATTGCATTTATGTATAGCCAATGTTTCCATCGTTTATTTCTTCATCAGTTAGGAAACTGTTGTTCTTCTAAGGGTTCATTCTGACAGACCAGAGGCTACTCTAAACACCATATTATCCTCCTCCCGCTTCTTCCTTTATGTTTTTCGAATGTAAAACTGATTATGATACTAACGCTTGTAGATCTCTGAGTAACAGTGGCTAGACTCAGCTTCTTTAACTGAATACTGAAGTTGCTTAGTAGGAGGGCAGAGTAACACTGCTGGGAACAGTGTATAATTTGTGCCACACAAACACTGCTTTAAAGTTCTCCTTGAGGGGGCTGTCTCACACAGTGGTTCAGGTGCAAAAACCTGTAAGCAAAATACTGTAGTTGCAAAGTAAGCTGATATATAAATACTCCCCCCCCCCTTTGTGTAGCAAACTGTAATGGCTTGCTTCATGGAGTTAGGCCCATCATAGATAGCAAAGTAAAATGTCCTCTACTTGGCAGCCATTCAGTGTGCACTGAATGTTTATACTCAGAAGTAAATGCCACTTACTTCAATTGGACTTTCTCCCTAGTGAGTGAGTTTAGTATCACAAATGGTAACATGCCTGATTCACAAAATTTCCTAGCTGAAGAGCTATATGGTTAATCTTTGGTGTTTCATTTTGATAGCGTCAATGGTTGCTGCTTCCACGCATGGGCCAGAAGTGTCAATGTTACCACTATGCCAGGTCGTTTTTAACTCAATAAATGAAGGAATTCTATGGCTGCTTGGTTGTTCAAGAGTCTGCTGAACCCTATCAGGTCTGAGTTGTCAATGATTGGCTAAATCAATGATCCCAAACAGATTTACGCAGAAGTAAGTCCTGCTGAATGCATTTGGGAACACTGCCTAAAAGTGTCGAATTTTCACTTTGAAACTGGGTCCAAACATTATTTCACCAAAACATGTTACTCGTTACTTTTTTGGCTTTTAAAGTATTCTGCATAATAAATCGGTAATGATACTGCTTATGCAGTTAATCCTTTCTGTTAGCTAAGAAAGTTATCTAGCTGCTCAGGTTGGAGGGAGTTAACCCTTATTTCAAAACCCGTGTGTTGTAATTTTTTTGTTAAAGAAGTTTATCTTCAAACCTTGCTTGAGTATGTACAAGAACTAATATATTTATTATATGTACCTTTGGGGGAAAATTCTATTTTACTGCTGCATTTAAATGTACTCATACGATAGCCTGTGAGGTATCAGTTGTGGTAGCTTTTCCTTTTCTTATCAAAAGTACGCTCTTTATCGGTTGTTCCAGAAACATGTTGACTGTTATGTTTGTACAGTCCAGTGATGGATGTTCAAACATTGCTACGGCTGCTTCCACATCTGTGATTTTCCTTGGGTTTGATTATTAAAATGTGTTTTTTCCCTGCTTCCCAGCAGCATTGAGTTTTTCTTATGCAAGCCTGCAGTGCTGTGATGCAGAGAACCCCCCCCCCAACAATCCATTGGGGTGCAAAATGAAAGATCCCCTTCTCACTAAAAGGATCCCACCAATTCCCATGAATTTTCACAGAGCCTTGCTTTTAAACATTTAGTTTCCTTTTATTTGATATTTCCCCCTATTGAACACAAAAATAAAAGCCAGCTAATAATGGATTTGTATGAAATTAGTTGAAGGTCTGTCACGTCTGGGAAGAATGAAGAGTCCTTTCCTCTAGTCCTACTCATCACTTCTCTACAACTAAATAAAGCTTTCTCCCCTATCCCTAGTTTGAAGGCCAGGCCACCTTTCTAAACCTGTGCTTGCCTTCTGTTATCCTGAACTGGTTTTCAGGCTCTGAAGAGCGAGCAAGCAAGCAAGCAAGCAAGCAAGCAAGCAAGCAAGCAAGCAAGCAAGCAAGCAAGCAGTGCTTTCATGGCTCCACCCATAGCTTTATTCAAGATAGAGATGGAGGCAGAAGTCGGCATAGCTGCCTTTACCCCCTGCCTTTCTTGAAGCAGGATCCAGGCGCGGAGAGGGGGGAATCAGTGAAGAAAGGTTTGTTCTTCCATACACCCATGAGGTACTTCCAAACTGGGGGAAAGAACATTGTTTTTCCTGTGAGGTCTCTATTGACAATGGCTGGGCCATTCTAGGTAGGTTAGATAACAAAATCCAGGGATAATCTGTGGATGTCAGGGGACTGGGATCCCACCTAGTAGCCCTACTACAAGCCTCCCTGTGCTAATTAGAATTTCTGCCATCTGCCTACAGGTTGTGTGTGCATAGGCGTACCCATGGGCTGCATGCAGAAGACCCAGTCAATATGTAGAAATGAGCAAAAATGTGCAATCCCATTTACTCTCCACATGTAGATCTTTCCTAGATCTTGGTTGTCTGTATAGGGCTTCATTGTCAGGGGTTTTGTCATATTTTAGCCACATAGCAGTGTGATATGTACATTTTCCCATAGGCATCTTTTCACTTATATGAGGAGTATATAATGGGACAAGTGGGGCACTAACATGGACTTGCAGGGGGTTATCCTATTTCCCCCTTTATATCCCCTTTCCCTTCTCTGAAAGTTCCCATAGCCTCTCCCCTTTACCTGTCTCCTTCTGTTCCACCCACCAGCCAATCTGCCTTTATCTACCATCTTCAGTTTTTCTCCTTTCCTCCCCCTGATAGCCTCTCCCTGAGAAAACTTCATGTGGTGTTGGTTTCTCGGCTAGGCTCAATTGTGCAGTGAGGAACCTACAAGGACTTGTGGGTGGGGGGACCCCTCACTTTCCCCTTTATTCCCTCCTCATATTATTTCCTCTTTCCTACTGTCGGCATATACTCACCATCTCTACATCCGTTTCTCCTTCCCACCCAGCAATCCTTTATCTGTCCTCCATCTTTAGCTGTATTTATTATTTATTTCATTTGTCCCCTACCTTACTCCACAATGGGGACCAAAAACAGTGTACATAATTCTCCTTCCCTCCAGTTTTCCCTCATAACAACTCCAGGAGGTAGATTAGACTGAGAATGTGTAACTGGCCAAATTCACCCAGTGAGCTTCCACAACAGAATGGAGATTCGAACCTGGATCTCTCTGATCCTGGTCTGAAGCTCTAACCACTGCACACACTGGCTTTCCTGCTTTGGCTGCTGATGATCAGTACCCAGCAGCTAGGCCTGGGTGAGTAATGCAAGTCACGTGGTAGCAAATTGTCTAGTTGTAGTTTCTGAGCCTGGCCCCGATGAGTCCTTCTTCAGAAGCCAAAACAGCCTTGGAAAGAGCCTTGCCCTCTCCCTCTTCCTATTACTAACCAAAACTGGAAAGTAGGCAAGGCTGTTGTGTTTGCTTACCCCACAGTGCAGTTACCCCACAATGGTAACTACAGCGGGTGTGAGTTTCTTAAAGCTACAGGCTGTTTCTCTTATTCAGTCACTTTTAACCTCCCAATGTATTTTTTGTTTGTTTTAGATTTCAGATTTTTATGCAAACCCTGGGGCTTTTTTTAGGTTTGTAGAAAGATTTTTCTTGTCCATTTATGACTCCAGTCTGTGGAGTTAAATATCTACAGATTTGGCCATGTTGAGAATTAGATAAATTGTTAGTTTGTTTCAGTAACATCCGTTTGTGGAGGAGACCTCATGGAGTGGTAAATGACTACTAGTTATTTGGTGGTGAGTGTTTGGATACAAGCCACCATCAAAGGAGTGATCTAAACCCGGTTCATGCCTATGGCAACACTGTTAGCTCTTGCTCCTATCTTTTTAGCATCATCCTAGGTTCCATTTCTGATTGTACTATGGTATGGCGATAACTGTCTTTCAGCCTTTCGCCACCCTTGCCACCCATCCTAAACCTCCCTTCACAGGATTGGGGCCTCCCAGGCAGGTAAAGGCTCTGTCACCAGCTGCAGCTCAGGGCTGTTGGGCAAAAGGAAACTCAGAGGTTACTTTCCCTATATAAACACGCTGCTACCATTTAACCTTAGCCCATTTAACGTGACCAGAGTGTTTGAGGCCTGTGTGTGGAATATTTTCCCTCAGCCAACAATTTCAAGCCAGCTGGGGTTAAACAAAACAAAAATAAACTTTATTTACAAGATGGAACATAGGAGCAAATGGATGTTACACTAATAAACAAATTGGAGTTAAACAGAGAATGTTTCAATGTGACAGAATAGATTTAAAAAGAACCAGCAATATCTCTGCTGCCTTTCCTCAGCAGAGTCAAAACCTTTCTCCTTCAGCAGCTCCAAAAACCTCCTTTTCCTCCAATGGACAGTAACTCTCATTGGCCCGGCATTCCACCCGCTCCCATTGCTCTCTCTCAGGAGAGGCGGAGCTGGAGCCAGTCCTGTCTGTCACACTGGGTTGTATAAATTTCCTGATACAATAATGGTGTCTGTGTGAGGGGGGCGGGCAGGGAAACGTCTGTTCTCTGAAGGATGGTTGAACATGTCTGGTGGTTCCTGATCACAGCCAAACTCAAAGGGAGCCATTGAGAACTGAGATTTCTGTTTTCTGCATAGCTGAATTCCTTGTTGCATAATAATGCTTCAGCTATGCTAGAGTATGACAAAGAGAGAGAACCCAGAAATTGGCCCATGATGCATTTGGTGTGAGCAGGTGCATCTTTTCTTAGAAAACTTGTATAAAAATGGTGACTTGGTGATCATAAAGGGTGCAGGGAGCCTCCTCTCTACAATTAACAACCTAGATAGATGTTGTTTTTATTAGCAACACCAGAACTCAGGCGACTAGATCCAAATATACTGTCATACTGGTGTAACAGCACTTTTGTTGACAGGAAGGGAGACCAGTTTTTGCCAATCCTCCCACCCTTGCCACTGCATACCCCCACTTTGCTCCCCACATTGCTCCTGAAGGTCCCTTGATGCTAATGAGCAGAATTTCAGGGGCCAGAGACTCCTGCTGGAGGGAGGGAGGTGGAGAAGTCCTCCTCTGCCAGTTTCACTCCACTGGTGGTGCTTTGGATCCATACCAAGGTAATTTTGAGTGAGCGGCTGTACCCTTCTATTTGCAGTTATTACTGCTTTTCCTAGTATTGCTGCTCTGGGAGGGCTAAAAGGTAATCACCAGTATGGTTGATCAGTGTTTTTGCTAGTGGAGTTTGCAACAGCACTTTGGCAAAAAAAAAGGTTTGCTTTTGCATACTCGCTTATTATTTCTCTTTCTGCCTTTGAGGCCAGAACTGCACATATTTGAAAATCACAGACTTAACTGGCAGGGTCACTTTTCTGAACAATGAGATGTTTCTGGGTTTTGGAAATGAGTAGCGACCAGTCAATCACCAGTGGTGCTTTTTAAAAAAACACCTCTTATATTTAATGGTGAAAATGTGTTTCTTGATTATTGGACATTAGCTATTGGATATTTTAATAGCCAGGGTATATTGGAATGTTCATATAATAGTTTTGTCTGGAGAATGCATACATGTTCTGCTCATAATCTCCTGATCTTACCTTTTATAAGCTTAATTCCTAAAGTGGTATTTTTAAGCCAATCTATTTTTTTTTAAAAAAGTTCAGAAATGAAGTACAAGAGCAATTTAAAAAGGTAGTGTTTTCATTTAACATTTTTTCACAACTAATCTGCTTTTTAAATCGCCAGTTTAAAAAGCAGTTTGGGGTGTGGGTAGATGAGTGGGCATAACTTCTTGAAGAGGAGCTTAAGAAAAAATTCAGGTGTTTGTGGTTTGCCTGTATGATGGCATTTCAGTAACGAGGTTGAGAAAATGTACCCAGATTGAAATGGCTTTGGTTTAACATTGTGGAATTCTGCCTTTGAAGCTGTCCATGAAAATTTTACTTTTGTCAGCAATATTGTCATAAATTCATAATTGATACATGAATACTGTTATTTTGCATAAACAATCTTTCTTACATTGAAGATAAAACCTGTCTCAGTATTTAAGAGAGGAAGGCAAGATACTTTACAGCAGCACCTAGTGGTATCTGGCAAAGGGAACTTTGATTCTCGAAAGCTAATTTTCTGGAAATCTAGTTAGTCTTTAAGGTGCTACATGATCCAAATCTTGCTCTTCTACTATGGACCAATAGGACTACCCACCTGAAATTGGTATTCCTTGTTAAACCAAAGGCTATTTGTGTCCCGATAGATAGATGATCTGCTGTGTTACCTCTGAATGTACTAATCCTTTGTTTTAAAGTACAGGGGACAAGATTGTGAGTGCTGCACTTTGTTTTCCAGTGTTGCTTACTTGTGATGGAGATTCCCATGTGCAGCAGCATGCAAGGACCACTGGACTGAGGTCTTTGGGTTTTTTTTTCTGAGTTAGCAGATAATACATGTTATTGCACTCAATTTACTGATACTGGAGTTTCTTCAGGGTTTTAAAAAATTTGTATGTTAAGATTTTTGTAAAGAAAACAATATATACATGTTGGATAATGCCTTAAGCAGGTACACCTGCTGCTCAGGTAGATTTTGCTGCCACATTCCCTACTGTGGCAAAGAGCCATGCTTGATTGCTGCTGAGGAAATTCACCCCTTAATCAGATACAAGTAAGCTATGGTATTGAAGGTCAGAAGAAGAAATGGAATTTTAGCCCAAAAGAGCCAGTTTACTGCCATTTCTCTGCATGGTAGGTGTTCAGATTCAGAAAAATCTTTAAAAAATAAATAAAACAAAAACAAATGCCTTTCACCTTTTTCATACAAATGAGAAAATGCAAACTAGGTAAGTCTGACATTTGCCTGCTGTGGCACAGGTTGTGTTCCTGACTAAATACTTGTCCATATGTATGTATAAAATTGTGTATCGTTTTATCATTGGGAGGAGCAAATGCTCTGATCTTGTGCGCTGCTATACAGTATGACAAGTGCTTAGCATTAATCCGGTGAAGGCTATTTCATGCTTTCTGTGCTGTTTTGTTGATATGGCTGAGCGCTAAAACAACAAGGAGATTTACTGAACAGTTAATGCTTTCTCTTTCCTGTGTTCCCTTATGTATTCGGTATGCATATTTAAAACAACAGCGTGAAGGTGTTTGAAACTTGCTCCCATCCCCTGGTAATCATAAAATGGAGTCGGGATCGTTTTCTGTACATGTCATTTATTTAAAAATCATATTTGTTTCTTTGTTACATTTTTATCCTGCCCTATCTACAAAGGAGCTCGCCACTATATATGTGCCCAACCTTTTATTCTCAGAAGTAAACTGGACGGAGAGAGCAGTTCAGTTTACTCACTGAACTTTGTGGCTGAGTAAAATTTGAACCTAGGTCTTCTCAGTCCTAGTCTGACCCTTTGACTGTTATACTTTACTTCTCAGCTTCTTAAGGGTAAGAGGAACTGAACTTTAATATCTTAAAGATGAAAGCAAAACTCAGTCTGATCAAATAGTTTTGCTTTTCTGCTCTGTAGTGTACTTAATGGACTTACAACACAATCCTTAGGGCCCTCAGGGTGGAGGCATCCCAGTGCCTACATAATTACAGCGCCACTAGTCCACTCCTATGGACATTCCACAAAGGGAATATGCCATCACATGCCTCTTGCCAGGCACAGTTGGTAGAGCAAGTGGCCTGAGTCCATTGTGATGCCAGAAGTATCCACCAAATCACGCAATAGCAGCCAATGATAGCTGTGTGAGTGGCACAGGCACAGCCAATCACTGACCACCAATGCAGCTCACTGTCCCTCAATGTCACTTCCTCCTACAGAGAGCCAGCAGCCAAGGAAGAAAAAACTCTTTACTGTGGCACCTTGTGGCCTCCCTAGCGTGGAGGGGACACCCACCCCAGTGGCAGACAGGATGCCCACCCTGTTGCTGCAATGGCCAGACTGGCAGCAAAAGTGCTGGCCACTTGCAAATACCCCTGCTTTGAGTCACATAACTCCTTCCAGAAAAGTAAAAATAGAAAGGCAAAGAGGCAAAAAAAAAACCCAGACCAGGCTCAAACCCACAGCCCCTGACACTCAGGACCAGCCCCCTAACCCCAGGGCCAGGAGTTCTCAAAAGATGTGCCAGCGGACACTAGACACCCCAGTGCAGCCCTGATGTCATCACCAGCCACATGTAGGAGGCCAGAGATCAGCATGGTTTGGTAGAAAGGCACTGGGATGGCACAGCTGGGGCTCCTGGTTCAATCCCCACATGAGGAGAAGGGAAAGGTGGCTTAAAGCCCTGGGACTGATTTTTTTTGCCCCCACAAATGGTAAAAGGGAATGGGATGGCTTCGCCAATGTGGCACCCCAAAGATCCATCATTTTTGGCCAGATGTGGCTCCAGAATTCCCCCTCTGATGTTCCCATGATGGCAGAGCCCTTGCATTCACCTTGGCTCCCCACCCCACATACTAACAATCTGTGTGGCTTACCAGATGCCCCCCTTCCCAGAGCAGCCACACACCATCTTGAACTGCCCACTGTTCCCTTTGCAAGTTGCCCACAGCAGTGTGTTGGTGTGTGTGTGGAGGGGTCCATTCCCCCTTGTCTGGCCAGTTCCCCCTGTCTGCCAGTGAGAGCTGCTCCTAGGGGGCATGAGGCGACATGCTGGGCCAACCCTAGCTTAGCACACTTGTCAGTGAGGCAGACTTCCAGATTGAGCAACTGCCTGAGGCAGGATGTTCCTGAAGCCAGGCTGTAACCAGAGTCTTAGCAGAGTGACGGGAACTGTAATGGCCATGTATCCAGGCTGAATTGCCACCTGCATGAAGGTAAAGAGAGACACGCATAGCAATGACAAAGAGCACAGCCTTGGAACCAGCCACAGCCATAACTGGAGTGCCCTGGGAGGAACCACATCCCATGCTGGGGGGGAAGGAGTTCCAGGAGACCCTACCAAGGCAGATGCTGTTGCCATCTGTCTGGGGTCTACAGCCCAGCCCCCAGACTTACCTGGAGAAGAGGACAGGAGACCCCCAGGAGACAGCGGCCCAACTGCCCCAGATCCAGCCGGCCACAAGGGGAGGGGAAGAGAAGAGACACCCCAGCCCCAGCCAGCCACAGGGGAAAGGGAAGAGACACCCAAGCCTCAGAGGGTTAAAAGGGGCAGGTGGAGGCTAGCCAGCCCCACCCTCCAGGGGGTCAGGTAAGGAGATTGGGGGCAACCCAGAGGGGGCCAGAGCAGATGGAGAGGGCCAAAGACAGTGAGGACAGGCAGCCAGTGGTGGGCCAAGCTGAAGCCTTACCAGCCAGGGAAGAGAAACAGCCTCAGCAGCTCAGAGCCACACCCCAGCCTGGAGCCCAGCTGGAAAGCAGTAACCTAGCCCAGGGGATGCTTGGAGCTAAGCTGCTCCAGGTGGAGCTGCCTGAGGCATTCTGTGGGAGAAGAAGAACAGCCAGCCAGGGAGGCTCAGCTGTGCCTGCCTTCAGCCGTCAGCTCAGCCAGGGAGGCTGGACAGCCAGCCAAAGAGGCACAGGTGGACTGGCCCAGAGCTTCTAGCCAAACAAGCACAGGTGCAGCTGCCTAGGCCAGCTAGGGCCATGGGTGGAAGGCAGCAGGAGGGCATGGTTGGCAGGTGGAGCATGGCTAGGCTGAAGGGATAAACGGGAAGCACACCCACAGGATGGGTTGAGTAGGAGCAATGGAGTGGAGTTGGAGCAGAGCAGAGTGGAGGCAAGGAGGAGAGTCGATGAAGGAGGAGATGGCAGAGATCAAAGGGAGTGAGTGACACAGGTTGAGCAGGCCAGTGAGTGGACTGAGAGGGAGTCTGGGTGAGGTATACCGCCTCTCCTTCCACAAAGCAGGGTCCTGCAGCATCCCTGGCACCCCTTTGACGTCAGGGCCGGTCAGACCGAAACCTGCCCAGCGGCAGCCGCCGCAAGCCCTGACACCATCCAAATGACAGCCATCCAGTGGGGAAGTGCTCTGTGAGTGTGAAAGATTGGTTTGCTCCTGCTGCTGCATTGGGCTGTAATCCTGCAAGAGAATGAGTCCACAGGTTGCTTGGCCAGCTTATCAGGAGCATATAGTGGACCAGCTTCCAGCCACCCCAGCCCACAGTTGTGCTCTGTCCTGCAGCCAAGGGAGTATTCTTGTCAAGGGAGTGTGCTAACACTTCTGGATGGGGCTACAAGCATCCCTGCTATCCTGAGTGTGCTTTCCTGGGAGCTTGGCCCATTGCATAACATGGACCATAGTGCTTGGAGAGCCAAGCTCAGATTCCCAGCTGCTGACCTTGATTGTGGAAGCCTGCATTGCGGGAGCAATGCCTGGCCCTGTGTGGGGGTGGGGGGGATGGATATGGACAGCGGGGCCAGAGCAGCTGGATTCCTAGTTCTTGCTTACTTGTTAGTGCATCCTCACCCCTTCAAGTAGAGTCACCAGAGATGTGGTACCTTTTAGGGGAGTGCAATGAGAGATGTTAGCCACACAGTCTGGACTTTGCTGTCCCCTGGGATGTTAGTGCTAAGTGTTGGCCCAGTGTGGCTAAGTGCCTGCTCTGTGCTTTCTCCTCCACCAAAGTGCCATGTGTTCTCAAGTCCACACTGCAGGGTGCTCTGAGACAGACTGGTGCAGCATGCCATACCTAATGAGTTCTGTGGCATCCTGGCAAATGTTTATGAAGGGAAGAGGGGCATGATTTATTGTTGGACAGGGGCTTGGCTGCTACAGGGACTCAGGGGGGATTGATTGTGGCTGTAGTTGGCACTTTGTGTTCCTCTGGGCCATTTGGGTGGGGCTACATGGGTTTTTCCTTTGCAAAGATGTCTATAGGCTGCTCCATCTTTTTTAATGGTGTAACTTTCCATTGCTTTTGGGGGGTGTTCCTGGGCTGGAACAGCTCAGGGAACTGACTGCTGGCATGCCCTCCAGCCCACCACTCCAAAACCAGTGCAGGGGTTTCTGCCCATGGGCCACAGATGGACGGCTGTGGCAGGGTGGCCCAGCCCAGCTTACATTGACGTTAGTGGGAGATACATCTGCTTTAGGGCTAGGCGACTCCCTGAGCACTTTCAGCCTCAGGATTGCACTATTAGTGTACTTAAATGACTAAACATACTGATTTAAAATTGTGTATGAATTGCCTTTTGGAAACTAACATTCTTGCCTCTGTGCAAGCAGAGTGGAGCACAGTGCTGAAGTGTCAAAGGTAAGGCGTTTTTGAATCATTTTGAAACATGTGGTTGCAGCTTCTAAAATATTTTCAAGATTGAAACTAGAGCACAGGTTGGTATTTCCATCTTCATACCTGCAATTTGCATCATCTCTAGAAAGAAACCATTTACTGTCCGCTTACCAGGCATATGTCGAAAGCTCATGAATCAAATGTCATGCCACATATCAGTTTTAACTGAAACGTGGGGAAAGCTTTGTTTTTTTTTCTTTTTAAAAACTCCACCAAGAGGTGCAATCTTGGGTTTTCCCGTTTCTAAGTAGAACAGCTGTACAGCATATGATGGTTCTTTTCTTGAGATGTCCTGGGGCTTTCTTGACATTTTATGCGTTCAAATTTCATTGAACAGTGTCTGCAGGAACTTTTACATTTTAGTAAATATGTCATAAATTTAGGTGATCCTACTTGGATCCTAAGGAGTGTGAGCAGAGCCATACTAGAGAAGGGCAACTCTATTGTGTCCCCTTCCCACTGCACTCTTCTGACCCCCCCCCCCTGAAATTATGTCCCAGTGAGTTAGTGGTTCTGAAAGAAGAGGGTATGGAAAAAACTATTTACAGTAGGAGGAAGGAATCGGCAAAAATTTGTCTCTGCACTGCAGATGGAAGAGCCATTTCTTGGGAGGTGAACAAAATTTGAGTCCAGTGGCTCCTTAGAGACCAACAAAATTTTCCAGGGTATAAGCTTTCGTGAGTCAAAACTTCCTTTATCAGGTATCTGATAGAGGGTGATTATTGTTGTGGGGATAATAATGACATATTTGTCAATCATTCTGAGTGGGCATTAAGTTGCCCTGAAGGGCGGTATGTAAATAAGGTGGGTGGGGCTGAGAGAGTTCCTAGAAGCAGAGACTGACCCAGCTGGCTTCAAGGGGAGCAGTGGGGAATCAACCCCGGTTCTCCAGATTTGAGTCCCATGCTCTTAACCACTACACCAAACTGGCTCTCACACACAAGTTTTTAATTTGTATATATAATAATCCTCTGTACTACTTTTAAGTACCCTAACCTTATTTCTAGCTTTCATGAGCGACTTCTGACTAGACTAATATCAGGGTTTTTTCTTTTTTCTTTTCTGAACTAGCAGTTCCTTACACACGTGCACTCTTGGGCTTTGTATAACTCCTGAATGTCAAGAACTTCATTGGAGCAGGTAGCCCATTCCTTTGCACACGTGAAGCTGCTTCACTGAAATGAATGAGGAACCCTGTTTGTGTGGAAACACTGTTGAATCCATGGTGCTCTAGAACATAAGTTCATTACAAAACAAACTCATGTACACTTTCTGGAAAGAGAATTATTGTGAAGTTTCTAACTGCATTTTTCAAAGGATGAAGAAAGTCTTTTTGGTAATACAGCTGAGCTAGTGATGTTGGCTAGAATCCTGCGCGTACTTAAGTGTGCAAAAGTCTGATTTGTTTCATTGGGATTCATGTAGAGCAAACAGGATAGCAACTGTTCTGTTGAGTTTCTATAATTTGCTGTAGACAAAATATGCCTCATGGTATTTTGATAATTTTAGAATGGATTACCATGTAGCTATGCGTTTACTGATTCTGAAACGCCAGTATGTTAATATCATCAGCTATATTCTGATCAAAAACTTGTTGAGAAATGTGGGTTGTATCTTATGCAGACATGGCTGCAATGAATGCTTTCACTTTCTGTGTAATTATTCAGCATCCAATTTCTATATGACTGTGTTGCTGTTAATGAAAAAAACCCGTTTCTGAACGTATTTTCATAGAAACGGATGCAGAAGAAAAGTGCAGAAGTAATCATAAAGTAAGTTAATAATCTATTTTTGAATCTTTTATTTCCTGACACGCTTCTTAATTGTATGTGTAAGTAAAGCAAAGCGCTGAACTATTTTACGCCTGTAATGAAAATACATTTTCTGTTCTGAAGTTTCATAATGACAGCCTGAGAAAATTTGAAAGTTACATCAGATGTTCTAAATGAAGAAAAACTGATGACTTATAACATTAGTAAATCTCTACCTTAAGAAATACATTTCTTTTTTCCAGGTTGCATCAGCCCAAATGCAACTTTTAACATTGGGTAAAGCTATGACTATGCTTAGGAAGCTTGCTTAACTTTTCTGTATGTCTGTAGTTAAAACTTAAGAATACAGCCAACATTTGTTCTATGTAAGTGCGGTTTCCTATGGCTATGATTACTTCTGCTTGGTTTAACTGCATAAGAGGGTGACCACAGTACTGAAAGACTCCCTATCAATCTGAATGTTGATCTTTGTGCAGTTGTTATACTCTGCACATGATGTATGGGAGGAGGAGGAGGAGCTGCAGACCTGCTCCTGTCTTCACGGAATGTATAGGTGCAAAGAGAGAAGTAATGTCTTAGCAGACACAGTGTTTATATTATGTTAAACAAGATGGCTAGATTCACATGCAAGAACAAGTAACACTTTGCTATAGTGGGACCAAGCCTGGGCAAATCCGTGGGCATGTGTGGCAAGTTTGTTTGTAACAATTGCAATGGAAGAAAGCAGTCAAAGCAGTGCGATCCTGTATAGAGTTTTACCCTTCTAAGCCCATTGACTTCAGTGGACTTAAGGGCTTAGGAGGGTGTAACTATGTTTAACATGGCACTGTAAATTTTGTAGTGCCCAAGCTGCATAGTACTAGAACAGTGCTTGACAAATCCCAGGCTCTAGGTTGCCCTGGCACCTAAAAATTTCATTGTGGTGCCTAGTATTTTTTTGTTGTTATG
This sequence comes from Eublepharis macularius, assembly GCF_028583425.1. Taxonomy (NCBI): domain Eukaryota; kingdom Metazoa; phylum Chordata; class Lepidosauria; order Squamata; family Eublepharidae; genus Eublepharis; species Eublepharis macularius. The sequence goes on along the minus strand of NC_072791.1, from coordinate 181,045,888 downwards.
TATGACAATCTTAGCAAACATCATTCTATATAATGCTTAAGGCAGTACATTTTTAGACTGGCTTATAGAATCACAGAAAAAGGCACTTCCGGCTACTGTTACAACTGCGGATTCTATGACAAGTAATGCAACCACGGCAGCTTAAAATGATCTCTATACTGGGTATTCTCATGCCTGTCAAGTTACAGGGCTTCTCAACGAGCATTTTCCCCATTTTGTTTGAATGCCCATCTGAATTCCCAAATGGCAGGCTTGTGTATTTTAAAATATGTGAATGTTAGTTTCTGATAAGATTTAAAAGATGAACACTTTCTCAAAGGCTGAAAAATCCCAACAACTTGATGTTTCCAAAATAGATCACCAATACTAACTGACAAGGGCTTGGAATTGCATATGCTAACATCTGTGTCATCGTGTCCTGTAAAAATATGACATTGTAACAACAGTGCTGGCAGGTATGTTAGGGCAAATGTTTGCAGATAGGATGTAAGTTGCTCAAGCAACATAATGTTTTGTATTTAGGAACCTCCTTTTGAATCCAGACTGCACTCTTTAATATCATACTATCCTATTTGCATAATGCAAATAGGGTTGCCAGATGGCTCCCCCCCTCAAAACAGGATGGGGGCATGCCACTTCCTTTTTTGAAATGATTTTGTACACACACCTGGCCCTAGCATGATGACATCACTTCCTGGAATGATGTCATTGCTGGCATGCAAGAGGCTGGGAGGGCTGGCTGGCCAGCCTCTCATTGGGCACACTGGACAAGTGAGCGTGCCAGCCTCTCCCCAGGCAGGCGAGCAGGCTGACCTCTCCCCAGGCATACAGGATGCTGACAGACAAGCAGGCCGCCTCTCTCCAGAAATGCAGGTGTCCAGGTTTTTTACTCTGTTTCCACTGGACAGTCGAACAAAAAATGGACTATTTGGTGGAAAACCAGATACCTGGCAACCCTAAATGCAAAATATAATGTCATGGTTGAGAAATGTAACTATGTCCGAAATACTATATGAAATAATAAAATATTGTTAAGTTTTGGCAAATCACTAACAAACATCTGCCTAACAACTGCATGTGGAGGTATCCTAAGAGAGGATTTGCCTCCTCCTCTGTACTTTGTGTGTGCGTGTGAGCACTTTGCCAGACCATTTCAGAAAATGAGAGAGGCCTGCACGTACATCTCATACTGCTGTTCCTTGCACTGAGTGGCTAGAAGATGGCTGGGTAGGGATACAAGGGCGGTGAACAGGCTTTTCATTCTCTGTAATGGCCTTACATGGTACCTGCTTTGTGTTGTGAGAAGAGTAGGAGAAAACTGGCCCATGGAGATACCTCTGTATGCAAATGCTGCACCCATGTGGGCAAAGTAGTGCTAAAAATTAAAAACAAAGAAAAATCTAGCTCAGCCACTCAAAGAAGCCCTTGTCAGTTTGAACACACAACTTTTAATTAGAATCTGTTTACATATTATTAAACAATATTCTGAACAACAAAACATTTTTTTTTAAATGCCGCCCACATGAGCCTGATGGAGCACCATCTTAGAATCATTTCTTCATGGTCAAGGGACGAAGAGAATGCAACTTCTTGAACAGTGCCTGCAATCTATGGCTTTCTTAAGGAATCAAATTAAAACATTAGTAAATATACGCTGCCTGATTAATTAGGAGCAGTTTAACTGGTAAAGGTCCTATTATCTGATTTAACCTAATAATTGATGAACTGCTGTAGTTCTAATAATTGACTATTAGTATTTTGTTTTTTTTAAAAAAAGGCTATTGTGTAATTTTTAAAAAAAATCATGAACCAAGAGGGAAAAACAACTTCTAGAACTTTTGTGAGGTTTTTATAAGACAAGATATATGGAATGAATTTAAAATCATATTTGCTCGGTTGCACTGATGTCAAACACAATCTTATAGTTCTGTCAACTCAAAAAGTTACAATGCAGGCTAGATACTGTGAATATTCTTCTCTTCCTATGTGTAGGGTGAATCTAGCCATTTCAATAGTGTTGCACCGTTTCCCCTTACACACCTGAAAAACAAAAGTTTTCCCTAAAATTCTTGTGCTATGCAAATATTAACTTTTTAATGTTCTGGAGAGGGAGCATTATTTCCACTAATTGTTTCTTCATTAGTACCATTTCAAGTGCCTGATAGGGCTTCCTCCTTCCTGTATTAGTCACATGGATGATACATGCAATCAGAGATAATGTAGTAAACAGAATGATGTGACAGTGCTATGTAGGCAGTTTTGCTATTTGAGGTGAGAGTAAGGTTTGCATTCATTTTAATAGTCTTCACTTCTGTTTGCGCTTAGCAACCTCATCATGTAGCCTGTTCTGATCACTTCCTTTAGTAAATTGCCATTTTCACATGGAGTGCTGAACAATAATCAACAAAGCTAGGCCTTTTTAACAATGCCGAGTAGCTTCATGAGAAGCTAAATTTTTTGGTTCTCACTAAACTTGACACATCAGAAAGCAAGTAGGTTGATGCCTTATTGTGTGCGGATGCGGGATCCATATGAATGGGAAGATCCCTGGTCTCATGATTAGACATGGGCACGAACAGAAAAAACAAACAAACATGGTGTTTGTTGTTCATTGCTATCCACGAACAACGAACAACAAACATTGACGAATATGACTTGTTCACGAATGGCTCTCCTCCAGCCATCAAGGTCCCTACCGTACCACTCCCAGAAAGCCTACCTGAGCAGGCAGCAGGAAATGTACCAATAATAAATAATAGCTTGTCCCCAGAGCCTGGCAGCATCCCTGGAACCTGAAGGGGTAGATCCCTACCGCACCATTCCCAGAAACCTTACCTTAGGCAGCAGGAAAGGTACCAGTAATAAATAATAGCTTGGCTCAGAGCCTGGCAGCAGCCCTGGAACTTGAAGAGGTAGATCCCTATCCCACCACACACAAAGAAAATTCAAGTTCCAACGCACTCTCCCTGTCTCTCTCTCAAAATGCCAACAGCACCTGTGTCTCCCTCACTATCTGCAAAGTCAGAGCTGTGAGCCCCCCTCCCCCTGCTCTTTGCTTCCTTGTAACAAATTTGGAGCTCCACACTTGAAAGGAAGACCTGCCCATCAAGCTAAATTGGGTTTAGATTGGGGTTTCCAAGGCAACAGCAGGAGTTCAGACAGAGTTCAGGCAGTCCTTGCTGCCGGTTGCCAAGGGAATTGATTGCAGGTGCCAGATTGTCTGGCTTGACAAATAGCAACAAACAAGGCTTGCAACGACCACCTGTTCATTTAGAATGGGGCCTCACGATTGGGCTGTTCGTCGCTTTTTAAAGTTCGTATTGCTGTTCATGCCCATTTCTACTCATGACTGCACAAAATCCAGTCTTATCTCTTGAATCAGCTAGGAATCATTAGCTTGGAGTCCCCTCATGTTTCTCAGTAGTAGTATTAAAATTGTATTTTTCTGAAGTCATAACAAAAGTCCTGTAATCATCACTAAAAGAAGATAATAGCGATTTACTGTCTAAATTTTAAGATGTATAACAACACAGTCTATTTGTTGGTTTCCCCCTACAGTTTCAAAATATGATGGCATTTTTCTCACTTCTGTCTTAACCAATTAGGGGGTTTCCCATGTTTCCCCCTCCCTCTGTTTCAAATATGACACTAATTTCATTGGTTCATTTTGTTCCCCAGTAGAACCCTGCAAGTATACATGCAGTAAAAAAAAAACCATTCTATTCAGATGAGTAAGCAATGGTAGTAACAACAAAAACCTAGTGCGTTTTCTGGATTTTTTTCTCCCTCCCAACCCCAAAAGTATCCAGTGATTGACTTACTAACAAAATAAAAACTATTGCACACCATGGCTACTTGTTCCCTTCTTAATAGCTAGCAATTAATTTATTGCTAAATTAAAAGCACTACACACCCCAGCCTTTTCTCCTCATTTCATTAGCCAAATAAAATCAGTGAACACCTCAGCTATTTCTCCCCTCTCAAAATCTAGCAATTCATTTCTTAACAGGAATCATTGCAACCTCAACTCTGTCTTCTCCTCCCTCCTTGCTCCCTGTGCCTTAATTAATTTCTTACGTTAGCACCATTATTGGTAATTTATGTTGCTCTTTTTGTTTTGTATGCTACATTTTCAAAGTCATTAATAGCTGAGGTTCAAGGTGGACCACTGGCTAGAGAGTTGAGCTTGGAGGTGGGAAATCCAAGCCTAGATCCTGATTCAGCCTTGAAGGTTGTTGGTTGGTGGCCTGCAGGAAACCATGGCAGGCTCACCTGCCACGCAGGTTGTTTGAGGCTGAAATATTTCTCTCAATATCATAGCAAGAAGGGAGTGATAAAAATACAATAAATAAACGCTCTAGCAATTCTGTGAGTTATGTCCCTGCCACGCTCAAAGCCACCCAGTGAACTTTGGCACAAAGGATTGGAACGCGTGGAATGTCTGCCACAGTCTAACCCACTGCAGTGTTCATTAGATCATACTGGTCTATATCAGTTATTACTTACTGTATTGCATGTATTGAGGAATCTGGAGCCTCCAGCAATAAAAAAAAATCTAAGATTTGTAGTAACTGAAATTTAATCACTGCGTATCAAGACTGAATGAATAGTGGATAACTCTTGTCATTTTTCTGCCACTAGTATTTGTGCATTTATTCATTGTTTTCATTCCAGCTTTGTGAAAGTTAACCCTTAGTTTTAACAGATGTTTCCCAGTTTGGGAGAAGCTGGCAGTGGTACCTGGTTGTCACCTGGCTTTACTTAAGTGAAGGCATAGCTGAGTAGAATTCTGTGTGCACTTCCCAACTAAAGCATATACAGGTGGCTTCTGGTTTGAGTGTTGGTTGAAGCATTTACACGGTTTCACATGATTCCAAAGGGAAGTGGAACAAATTTAGAGGATTCTTCCAGTAGCATACAATCAGAAGATGAAAATATTAGGTTAAAAAGTCATCTGTTGAACAAGCATGTACAGAACCACAGATGGTTGGAAAAGTATAAACCGTTTTACTTTTCCAGCCATCTCTGTGGTTCTGTACATGTTTTCCCCATCCTGTACAATGCCATTGGGAAATGGTAATTGCTCATCGAAGGACAACAGTTCTTAATTCATTTATCTTCTGCAACATGTTTTGTGTTTTTAGTGACACTTTTGAAAAGAGTTTTCATATTCTATGAAAAAGATAAATAGGGCATAAAGGCCAAGGCTTACTGAGGATCCCACTTGAGTGTTAAATGGATCACACTCCGAGGAAAGTGTTCTCAGGATTGTACCAGTGTATTTGCTTTCCAGTAACTCTGATACTCTTGCTGTTTACAAATGTTGTGATAATTCCTTGGAAATGGATGGCTTTCTGACTGCTTTGGGGTATGTGTGTGGTGGAAAGAGATTTAAGAGTCTGAAATGGTAAGTATGCTATGTGTTAAATTTATTTATGGTTAATCATGTGTATCACTTGCTAAAGCATGTGTTTCCTCCCCTCTATTTGTTTTGGTAGTCAGAACACCTATTGAGTCATCCTGAAAATGTCATCAGTCAACCTTAAGTTTTGTACTAGACAAACATCTTTCAGACCTGGTCAAACAGCCTGTTTCATGGCCTAAAGTTCATCCTTTTCATCTGTGTCCTACAGAGGAAACCTCTGTGAATAATAATATCTGTCCATGTAGGAGGTTTGGTCTGCATGCCTGCTTGACTAGACTTTAGTTGGTCTTAATTCACTTGGTGATGGACTCATCTTGTCCCAACTCCAAGAAAAGATGGTCAGTGTTATCTGGAGGCCTGCCTAGGAAGGCTCTTCTTTTTCTATACTTTCACATTATGAGAGGTAGTGTCATGGGCTGGGTTGGGGTAGCATGGGCCACACTGCCAGAGCATGGAATGAGTAAGGCCCGTGCAACTCATGCAGTATAGTCAAGGTCCAGTCCTAGGTCAAAGCACAGAGTCCAGGGCCATTAGTCATCTAGTCCAAGGGACAGGCTGTATAGCGAGGTCTGGAGGTCATAAGAGTCATCCACGGGCAGGTTCAGGGGCGAGACAAGGGCAGGGGGTCAAAGAATGGTCTGGAGAGTCACAGGAACAAGGCAGGCCCTGAAGCAGTAGTCGTGGCATCAGAGGGATTCTGACTTGTTGCTTCCATACCTAACAGTCTTCCTTGCCTGTTTTTTATAGCCATAAGCTGAAGGGACTTACTTGCAGCCAGTTCCTTGGGAGTTATCCTGCAGCTACTCATCCTTGCTATCAGCAAACAGCTGGCGTTGGGTCAGGAGATGTCCTCTGTCCTGTAGCTCTATTCTGAGCCTCCACCACCAGCGGTCCAAGAGTGTGGGGAGACACTGGAGGGCTGGAAACAACCAACTGGGTTTCACCAGTTGCATGGGGCTGGAGGGTGCCTGGCTCTGCATCAGCTACTGGCTGTGAACCCTGACCAGGTGCAGCTCACCTTCCTGTTTGCCAGCTTCTGGTGATTCAAGCGGCTAGCCGAGGCTCCTCTTCTCCGGAGGAGTCCTCTTCTCCCAAAGAGTCCTCATCGCTGAGCCCTGGCTGGTGCATGTCAGGTAGGTCATAGTGGTTGATTGCCTAATTATGTTTTGGAACATAATTTCTTGGTATCTGAAACTGTTTAGAAGAGAAAAGATAAATTTGGCTAATCAAAGGTTTTGAAGCAATTAAAGTAGAAATTTTTAATGTAGATAAAGCTGCAATTGTTTACTTCTTTTATACCTCACTCCCCCCCCCCCAAATAGGGATCTAAAATGGCTCACAACATTCTCCCTTTCTCTATTTTATTCTCACAACAAACAACCCTGTGAAGTAGGTTAGGCTGAGTGTGTATGACTGTCTCATGGTCACTATTGAGCAGTAAGTTTAGTTTTGGGGAATAAAGCATATGAATCAGAAAGGATTCCAATTTTCAGTCCAAAATGGGTGCCATGACATTGTTTCAATTCAAAATGGGTGCCAAGAATTATTCCTAGTTTGCATTTGTGGGGTTATGACCACACCCTCCACCAGAGTTTAATAGTGAAATCCTAAGCAGAGTTACTCCAGTCTAAGTCCATTGAAAGCAATGGGCTTAGGCTGGAGTAAGTCTGCTTAGGATTTCACTGTAAGTCACAGAGGCGCTGATTTGGAAGTTGGTGTTACTCCTAAAGTTTATAGCTAATATCCTTCTGTTTTACATGTCAGATTTGAGTTTGCTGGATTAAAAGTGGAGCAGTTAGTTTACCAAGGACTACAATTTATCCAATAGAGACTCTTAAGGATATATAATATTTGATTTGCTATTATTCTCTTCCCTTTGAATCCTTTAAGACAGAACTGTCTTGTTTAAAATTTTGTTGGTTACTCGAGAAATTTCTTGGTGATGCAGGAAATGGGCTGGGTATGGCAACTGAACAACATCCTCTAGGTGTGTGAAAATCTTAGAGGTTTGGTACAGTTTAGAGAATTGGTCCACAAATTTGGTTGCCATGGGTGCTATCTCGTCTCATTTGAACATCCTTTCTCTTGACTCTGGCTTTGCTCTACGCTTGAAAACCATTTTGAGTTCTTTCATTGTCCACCGCCAAGTCAGACACAAAATCCAAGTCTATTGTGGGTACCAGAGGACTTGAAAAGAGGGTGGGATCAGCGATGGCCACAAATTAGAACTAGCTGTCAAGGGCAGCCCAAACTTATGAATCCTGGTGAGACTATTGTGATTAAAATGTGGCTTTTCTCTTTGTCCAGACTTGATTTAAGGTTGATTCATTTGTGAACATTTGTTTCCTCACTCTCTTATTAAAAATGCATTTCCTTGAAAAGCTTTAATATAACTACAAATCATTTACCTGTTTAACAGAGCCTTTAATAGTATTGGTATGTCGTCTTAGCTTTTTCCCACATGCAGATTTTGGCATTTGGTACAGAATCCAGCATCCTGGGCTACCGCATTTTGTAGTATAAAATGTTGCAGTATGTAATGACAAGTGTGGGACAACAAAATTATTCCTTGCTTGGAAGATAACTGTTAGGTCAGTATTGCTTAACTAAAATCAAAGACTATAGTTGGTTATTACAAAGTTGCTTATAATTGATGTCTTCTTTTTTTCTGTTTACGAAATAGCAACATTTTCAATTAAAAAACCCTGCTCTGTACTTAGGATGAACACTACAAATTTAATTCAACTTGTTGAAGTAATTTTGTACACTATTCACTTGAAAAGCAATGTATACACGGTGCTCTCAACTGCTGCTGCTTTTCAGAAGTTATAGTGCTTTTCCCTCTGAATATAAAGTAGTTTCGGTATACTTGGAATGCTTTGGAGTAGATCAGCAAGTCGTTATAGTGAAAGCTTTCAAGAGGCAATACATTAGGAAAAAAGCAGCAGTAGAGATACCTGTAGAGAGCGCCAGGCGTGCCCTAAAGCAATAGACAATAATTAGTTGCCTTATTCCCATGCAAACTCTCCCAAGTGTTGATGTTTATGAAATTCAAAGATCAGTGGAATATCATCGTCAAACTCTGCTTGCAGAAGTTGTTTATACCCATTCAATTTTTAATGTACCTATAAGATGCTTTGATGAGGGCTCTTAGCCCGAAGAGACGTGGATGCTTTATCACACCTCTAGTGATTTCCCCCCCCAGTAAAGCTGGTTGATCAGAGTATTCCAAATTCTGACTTCCACTCCAGAATTAATAACAATGAATTAACAAAATGTTTTCCATGGTTTTATCTTCCAGTTTCAGTGATTTAATATGATCTTTGTAGTTTCCATCATAGCTGGAGTGTGAAGTTCCTGCTGCCAGGAATGTCTATACTAACACTGTTTACCCACTGCTTATGGGCACCTGATTAGTCTTTTTGTTAGGAAGAGATCTGAAACTGAAATTAGAGCTCTCCAAGTGTTTGTATTTATTTATTTAGAATATTCTTTGCTGCTTTTCAGTGTCCTATTCTAAGTGGCTAATGATTAAAAACTACCATAAAAACCTCAAGCCTTTAGGAAAAAAAGCTAAGAACACTTTGCACGTGATTTGTCATCCTATAGCAATGTTGGTGGGTGGCAGGGATAAACCTAGACCCTGTTTTTCCTTGTCACGCTCTAATGTCAAATCCAGCATCCACCAGGCCCAGTGAGACTGTGGACACACATTCTAAAAAGCCACATGGCAGCCAGCTGATTAATGGTGGCTGGCCCTTTAAGAGTCAGCTGTCAGTGACAGCTGGCCATCTCAGTCGGCTCTCCGGTGGCTCCTTGGGGTGGGAAATAGAAACTGCCAGGAAGAGAGAGCTCCAAGGCTGCTATTTGTGTCTTTTGGTTGTGTTTGTACCCTCATAGGGCTTCTGGGTAATGAGAGGTTGCTGGGCGTTCCCCAGGCATGGCTAAGGCCTTTAAAAGGTTTATGGGAGGAGGCGGAACCTCTACTGGCTCCCATCTTAGAGGGGAGTAGAGTTAGGGGAGAGGAGGTTGAGTAGGAGGCTGCTTTTTTGTCTAAGGCCAGAGGAAAGCATTTCATACAAATTGGATCTTGGTGTACAACAGCTGTGGTCCAGGACCTGTCAAATAGTATGCTCCTGTGTGTGTGATAAGTAAACTGTAGTTTGGTATGAAATCAGTTATGGGATTTCTTTTCATCATGTAACAGTGTAAGCCAATGCATGTTATAACAATGCATTTCCTCTCTGCTCTATAATCATACATGGAATGCTGCTTCCAGATGTCGGTCACCTAAGTTGGAGGAGGAGATGAACTTTGGGCACCATGAGTCTACATTTTCCAGGCGGTAGGTTAGCTGTAGTAATAGAAATGTCGTAACTGTAAGTTGTTGCTTTTATTCAAGATCACTTGGGGACTTTATTGTAGGCTTAAGAAAACTTGTTACTGTCCAAATCCTGAGTTCCTCTCACAAGATTATGCCTGCAGTCCTAAAAACACCTGGAAGTAAGATGCATAAGAGAAGCTTGTAAATATGTTTGTGAAGTTCTGGAAAGTCTTCCCACTGATAGTGAAGCTTCCGCAAGCCCTTTTCCTCTTAGAGTGGAACTACAAGTGACAAAAGGCACAGATTGGACACTTGTCAGCTTCCCTCAAGTTTTGATGGGAAATGTAGGCATCCTAGTCTTGCAGCTTGGCTCTCTGTCTGCTGTCCAATGGACTTTTCAACTGTCACTTGTCCAACATTCCGCCAAGCTGCCTACATTTCCCATCAAAACTTGAGGGAAGCTGACAAGTGTCCAACCTGTGCCTTTTGTCACTTGTGGTTCCGCTCTTAGTTGCACCTTTGTCTCATCTATTATGTGGTAGGAAGTGCCATCAAGTTGTAGCTGAGTTATGCCACCCCTGTTGGGGTTTTCAAGGCAGAGAGATTAACAGAGGTGATTTACCAGTGCCTGCCTCTGCATAGTGACCCTGCTTAGCTTCTGAGATCTGACAGGATCAGGCTATCCTGGGCTATCCAAGTCAGGGCCTCATCTCTCGTAAAGCTTGATAAATGTATGGATGTGGAGCCTGATACAGTTCCTTCCAGCACAAGTAATATTTGGTGTGAGGGAGTACAGTCTTCACTGGTTTTGAGAGAAAGACGAAGGACTGCCTTGCATATCATCTTCGTACTCACTAATTAACTTTACAAGAGATTCCACAAACACCAGTATATGAAGAATCTGTAATTCTTTGCTACTGAATTGGTTACTTGGTCCCAAGAAGAATCTAATGGGTTTGACCCCATGAACCGCATTACCCTCTTCCTAGCAATCATTCCATCCCTGGGAAAGTTTATTTCTGTGACCATGCATGTTCTAATAGCTGCATTGGTTGGAAGGATAAGGGGAAGGGGGCGAAAGACTCCTGTCCTCTCTCTTCTGTTTCTCCCCATATATCTCCACGCACCAACAGTAGTCTTCTTCCACCTTCTAGTTGTTTTCTTGCTTAAGCCAGTCTGCTTGAGTTCTACTAGAGCTCAAACCCTTTCTGTGGTGGCTCTCCCCTTGTGGAACAGGCTCTTGAGGAGGTTGGACTGCCTCCTTAGCAGTTTTTAGAGGGTTATAAGGCACAGGGTAAAGAGGATTTTACCATATTAAGCATGTTTTTTATTTTTGGAATTGTAAACTGCCTTGAGCCACAATGGAAAGAGGGGATATAAACATCTTAATTAATAAGAGGGGAATGGTTTCTTTGGCCTTTCAGGTAGAGCCTCCTCTGCCATCTCTACCTTGATTCCTGAAGGTACTGTGTCCATCAGGTCTGTCTTTTGTGGAGTGGGACATACTGGAGGGAAGAAGAGGGTCCTTTCTTTGGTGGTCCTAAGAGAGTGGGTCATTCCTTACTAATGGGAAGCAACTCATATCCAGCGCAGGGTCAGTTGAAAGTTTCTTGATCCCCGATAGGGAGGGGCTTCCTTCTCTCCTCAGTTTTTCCGGACCCTGCCTGGGTACAGGATGTCGATTTCCTCTCTCCATAAGAGCACTAGATCCTGGAGCTAATACAGCAAAAAAAAAAAAAAAAAAGGACACAAAGGAAAAACGGATAAGCTTGCTGGGGTGGAAGGGGCTACGGCTTTCTCCTCCCCATTTTCATTTGCTCCGAGTTGGTTTCTCCCATCTCCTGACAACTTGGAGCGACAGCGAGTATGGAGCCAACAGCGCTAGACTTTCTAGCTTCCACAGCCCTTGCAGAAGCTCCCGCGCGGGATTTTAGTGCTTGTGCTTGAAATTCCCCCTCCTCTTGTCCTCTCCTTGGCGAGGGCGTGGTAGAGCTCCAGAAGACCGGCAGGAATAAAGTTGGGCCCCAGGGCTTTGATCTTAGTTCCTGCACAGGCTTTTTGCTGGCGCCTCTTCACTTACAAAGAAAAGTGGCTGCCGGCGGAGAGAGAGGTAAGAAGCCTCCAGGGCTTATTCCTTGCTGTTTTCTCTCTTGGGGCTGGCTGTGTAACTTCTTCGTTAGCCTTTACTGCCTCCCCCCTTCCTTTTTCCATTGCCTTAAGTCTCCTCTCTCTGTTTCGTAGGGATGCTGTTTTTGGTGGGAAGAAACAGACCAAAGGCAGGATTGTCTACAACCTTGAGTGCAGGGGATGCTTTGTGCGAATTAGAGCTCCCCAACTCTCCAGCCTCCATTTCCCCTCACCAGTCTCCAGGGGATGAAGGGGAAAATGTTGAATCTGACCCTTCCATTCAGGAAGCCAAAGCACACATTATGTCATGGCTGGGCACAGAAATGAGGAAGGAGTTTAAAGTAATATTAAAAGAGCATGGTTTACTTTTGCCTAAGGTACTTAGGGTTCTTGAGATTACCCCAATGTCTTCTGATAAGAAGGAAACAGCCTCTGCCTTCCCACAGGGATCAGAAAGGCTCTTCCTAAGAAGGGGGGTACACAAGCTGGAATTCCCTTACCGGCTGTTTTCTATGACATGAAAGCAGAATGGGAGATTCCAGCTAAGTCAAAGGCTACGCAACCAGTGGTATCAAAATTTTACACCTTGACACCAGACATGGTGAAAGAAGTAAAATTACCTGTGGTAGCCTAGCCTGTAGTCTGTGGTAGTCTAGCCTGGCAACCACTTCGGTTCTCCTCAAAGCCAACTTTGAGGCTTCAGCAACATCTCTATGAGCCTCAGTAGCCGGCTCCTTATTTGCTAGAGCAGCCTTTTTCTGGGCATTGGACTCGGCTGCAGCAGGGAGTGATGTTCCCAAGGAAATCAAAGACGAAGTCAGGAAGATTGCATTGGCCATGGCTTTTGCTGCAGATGCGTCAATGGATGCGTTCCAATTTTCTTCCAGAGCCATGGGATTCAATATAGTAGCCAGAAGAAATACCTGGTTATGGAAATGGGAAGTAGATCCTTCGGCTCAACCTATGGTGGCGGCTATTCCATTCAACGGGACCAACCTTTTTGGTGAAGCATTAGAAAGATTCCTGGTGGAGGACAAAGAGAAGAAAAAAGTACTGCCTTCAAAAAAGAAGGAAGTTCAACACAATTGGAGATTTCAGTCCTTACGTGACCAAAAGAGGTCTCTTCATCTCGGGAGTTCCAGGTCCTTCAATGGCAATCCAGGTCCAGAACAGATACCAGAGCTACGGCTTTCTCCAGATTCGGACAATTCAACAAGGCACAGAAAAAGGAAGCCTCAGCATGACTAAGATGCCCCAGATTGGACCTCAGAGATTGGGGGCAGACTACAGGATTTTGCAGATGTATGGCATCAAAATGTGGAAAGGAGAGTATCACGGTAAAAGCAGCTACCCACCAGGAAAAAAAACCATGATCAACTAACTGAAGAATTTTTAAATAGTCACTTAAGAAATATATTCCAAATATCATTTAGTGGTGTAACAATCTCTCAGGAGTCTCATAAACTATACATACATTATAGCTTGGATACATACAAAAGGCAAAGCATCTCACAAGAAGTATAATGGCAAATGCAAAGTGCCAAGTGCAAGAATTCATATTCCAATGGCAAAGAACAAAGTGACAAGTGCTAAACTCAATAATTTTTCCTGTTGGGTAAATGTATGGCATCAGACAATCTCAGACAGATATGTTCTAGACACGGTGACAGAGGGATACACTCTATAGAGTTCTTCTCTCTTCCTCCAAGATGTTTTCTATGACTACCGAAAACGCCATCCATTTTAAAACACCAACTTACGTTACAGGCAATTCATCACTTGCTCGAAATCAAGGCTATAGAACCCGTACCGATAGACCCAGAGCGACCAAGGGGTGTACTCCACCTTCTTTATAGTACCAAAGAAAAACGAAGACTTCAGAGCCATCCTAGATCTGCAGTGGCTGAACAAATTCATCAAAACACGCAAGTTCAGGATGGAGACTCTAAGAAGTATTGCAGCAGCCATTCAAAAGGGAGATTTCTTAGCCTCTGTAGATCTCTCGGAAGCATATCTGCACATACCGATAAGAGAATCACATCAAAGGTTTCTGCATTTTGCATACAACGGACATCACTTCCAGTATTGAGCTCTCTTGTTCGGACTCAAGTCCTCTCCCAGAGTCTTCACCAAGGTACTAGTCACTCTGGTGGCATTGCTTCGGCTGCAAGGAATATCACTCTTTCCTTATCTCGACGACCTTCTAATCAAAGCGCCCTCCCTGGAATTGGGAGTGGAAGCAGTAAGAAAGACATCAGAATGCCTCCGACGACATGGCTTTGTGATCAACACAAAGAAAAGTTTGTTGACTCCATTGCGAAGAATAGTCCATCTAGGAGTGTTGATAGACACAGCAAGGGACAGGATATTCTTATTCCAGGAGAGACAAAAGAAGATATGGTCTCTGATTGCTCGGATACAACTAAACCAGTACCAGACAGTCATGTCTCTGTCTCAGCTAGTGGGCATGATGATCTCCTGTCAAGATGTACTTCCATGGGTGAGGTTTCACACACGACCACTTCAATGGTTCCTTCTTCCTTACCAGAGGGCCATCTCACACAGGAAGCACGTCATAGTCAAATTACCAAAAAGTATCAGTCAGGAGTTGAAATGGTGGATGGCTCCAGACAGATTTCTGATGGGAGTTCCCCTCAGAGAACCAAAGAGGGTGATCATAACGACAGTTGCCAGTCGTTGGGGCTGGGGAGCTCATATTCAGAAATTCACAGCTCAGGGTCCCTGGACAGGAGTAGAGCATTGTCAAAGTATGAATCTGCTGGAACTGAGAGCTGTTAAGAATGGTCTCTTTCAGTTCGAGGCTCAAATGTCAGACACTCACGTGCTAGTACACATGGACAACACGACTGTGAAGGCGTATTTAAACAGGCAGGGAGGAACAAAGTTCAAAAAGTTGCACGCAGAAGCGGGACTTATAATAAGATGGGCAGAAAACATTCAGTCACTATGGGCGGTCCATGTGGCAGGAAAGGACAACATCCTGGCGGATCGGCTAAGCAGAGGAAAGATAGACCAGGGCGAATAGATGCTGAACAAGGAGGTGTTTCAAGGGATTTGTGTCAAGTTCGGCATTCCGAACATAGACCTGTTTGCGAACGCAAGGAACCATCAGGTGCCATGGTATATTTCCAGGGGCAGGGAGTCCCTGGCATTGGATACAGATGCACTAACTTGCGAATGGCCAAATGGACTTTTGTACGGGAGTGGGTCATTCCTGCCCACCCGAATCAGAGATGGAGGTCATGCATGATGGAGTGAGTGCAAATAATGCAGCGGAATTTACGCTGTGCTGATTAGAGAGGCAAAAGGTTTTATTTGAGGAAGTGACATACTTGATAGTAAAGAGGAGAGAGAGAGATCCTTGCTATCTGACTAGCAAGAGAAGAAGTGTGTCAGGAGAGAGAAGAAGCAGGATATTGCCCTGTTTAGCCCAATAGGAGACAAGACAAGGAAATGACCCTCCAGGAAACAAGAGAGGTGTTGCTCTCACTGTCCTAACTAAGTGACCCTTGCTGCCCCCTGCATGGTAGGCTCTTCTTCCTTCTTGCTGCTGTTGTACACCAGACATTGCTATTTCCAACGCCCCTTCTCAATGTCTAGTGTACAAAGTCCACAAAGTTCAGTCTTTCACGTAGACTTTGAAATTTCTCTTTGGCAAGTGGCTTGGTGAGGACGTCTGCTATCATTTCTTCTGTAGGGCAGTACTGTAGCTCAACAAGCCCTTCTTGCATATTTATCACAATGTGATTCTTTATGTCAATGTGCTTGGTTCTTGATCCAATTCTTTCTGTAATTGCAAGTTTTATGCAAGATTGATTATCTTCAAAAAGTTGTATAGGTTTGGGTTAATCTATCCCAAAGTCTTCTAATAGTTGTAGAATCCACTTGAGTTCTTGGCATGCTTCCGCTGCTGATATGTATTCAGCTTCTGTAGTTGATGCCACTACAAGGTCTTGCTTTCTGCTTGTCCATCTGATTGCTCCTCCACCATAAAAGAGTACTCGTCCACTGGTAGACTTTCTGTCTGTGATGTCTTCTGCCCAGTCAGCATCCATGAATCCCACTAGTCTGGGATTGTCGCTTGCTGGTAATTGAGCTTCAGTTGTGCAGTACCTCTCAGGTATCTTGCCAGTCTTTTGACTACTTGCCAGTCATTCACACTTGGTGATGCACTTTTTCTGCACAGTGTTCCAACTGCTGCTGCTATGTCAGGTCTGGTTACTGTACTTATGTAGAGCAGTTTTCCAATTGCTTCTCTGTATACGTTGACGTTTCTCAGAGGTTCATTGTTTCCATCTTGTTTCAGGAAATCTGTTTCCATTGGAGTACATGTTGGTTTTCCATCTTTCATATCCATGTAGTCTAGGAAATCCATGATCTTTTGCTTTTGATTGAGAAGATAGCTTCCATCTTTCTCTCGCTCTATCTGAACGCCGAGGTAAAAACTGACATTTCCAAGACGCTTTGCCTCAACCTCTTGGTTCAGATGCTGAATTATTTCTTCACAATCTTGTTGATCTTCATAACAAAGGAAAAGATCATCTACATAAATCAGAATAAAAGTCCATTTGTTGTCTTTCTTTCTTGAGTACAGGCAGCGTTCTGCCTCGCCTTGCTTGAATCCTTTGATGAGCATTTGGTTCAGTTTCTGGTTCCAGGCCCTTGCAGCCTGTTTCAGTCCATAAATGCTCTTCTGCAGTTTGCATACAAGTCCTCTGTCTTTGGACTGTTCAAATCCAGGAGGCTGTGTCATATACACATCTTCTTTCAGCTCTCCATGAAGAAAAGCAGTTTTCACATCCAGATGCTCCACATACATCTTCCTTGCAGCTGCTATGCTCAGTAGTGTTCTTACTGAAGTGTGTTTCACTACTGGCGCAAAGGTTTCATCATAGTCTTCTCCATACTTCTGGGAATATCCCTTTGCAACTAGTCTTGCTTTGTACTTCTGTACTTCTCCATCTGCATCAAGCTTGGTTTTGAAAATCCATTTGCATCCTACTGTCCTTTTTCCAGGTGGTAGTTCTGTGAGAATCCATGTCTTGTTCTGGATCAGAGAGTCAATTTCTTCTTTTGCAGCTTTTCTCCATTTCTCTGCTTCTCTTGTTGGCATTCCTTCTATGTCTTCCCAGCTAGAAGGTTCTGGTACAGCTTCTGTTTTTGCCAGGTAAGAGAATTTCAGTGGGGGAACTCCTTTGTTCTGTCTGAGCGTCCGACACTTGGCTCTGCTTCCCCTTCTCTTTCTGTGGGCTCTGCAGGTGTCTCTTGCGTCTCAGTCAGGCCCCAGAGTTGCACAATTTCTGGCTGCTGTGCTGCATCAGCTTCCTTTGGTGTAGATTCTCTGGTGTCTGGCTTGCTTGCCTTCTCTTTTTCATCAATGTACACCACGTGGCGGATCTTCAGCGTGTCTGTCTCTGGGTTGAGGATTCGATATCCTTTGCATCCCAGTGCATATCCAACAAATATGCCTTCTTCTGTTCTGAGATCCATCTTAGATCTCTTTTCCTTTGGAACATAAGTGTAGGCCTTTGATCCAAACACTCTCAGATGCCTTACATTGGGCTTGCGGTTGTACCACAGTTCAAATGGTGTGCTGCTTGCACCCTTTGTAGGTAGCATGTTCTGCAGATAGGCGGCAGTGTTGATAGCTTCTCCCCAATATTTTTGAGGTAGCTGTGCTTTTTGCAGCATACTTCTGCACATTTCTGTGAGAGAACGATTTTTCCTCTCTGCTATCCCATTGAGTTCGGGGGTATATGGCACGGTCAGGTGATGCTCTAGTCCTTCAGCTGCTAGGAAGCTTGTCATCTCCTTCCCCACGTACTCGCCTCCATTGTCTGTGCGGATAGCCATTGGTTTTCTCTAGAATCTGTTCTGCACCATTGCTAGGTACAGCTTGAATTTCTCCAGTACTTGGCTCTTTTCTCTGAGCAGGTAGATTACAGTAAATCTTGAAAAATCATCAGTAAAAGTCAGAATGTACTTACTTCCACTGGGTGTTACTGTTCCCATTGGTCCACAGACATCACTGTGAATCAGCTCCAGTGGTCTTGTGGTTTGCTTCTCACTCTGCTTGGTGAAAGAAGGTCTTGGCCTTTGGCTTGAATACAGCAAACACTTAAGAATTTGTTGTTGTTCTCTTTTACTTCTGTATACTGTTTTTTAAAATAAAAAAAAATACAGCAAACACATTTCTCTGCATCAGGACATTTTCTCATTTGCAAATCATTAGTCAGATTCTGCCTTTCAAGCTGATATATATAATCCATATTAGCATGTCCAAGCCTTTTATGCATAAGATATGTACAGTTCTTATGACTGCACCCTTTAATTAAATTCACTGCCCCTTCACAGCAATCCAGCATATACAGTCCATCCTTTAATGTGCCTTGTGCAATTAATTCACCTTCTTTGCTATTAAAACATTTCTCTCCTTTGAACACAGTTTTAATGCCCTTTTGTGCCATCGCAGATACAGACAATAAATTGCTCTTAAGTTCAGGTATGTAGAGACAGTCAACAATCTGCACTTCTCTAACTTGGCCACTGGGTAACGCACAATATGCAGTCACATTCCCTCGTCCCCGAGCAGTTAAACTTTCTCCATTAGCAGTATATAGTGTTTGACGATGTGTTTTCATGTCATTAAATACACTTTCATCTTTAGATAGATGTTGATTGCACCCAGAATCAACGACCCGTTTGCATATACTTTGATCTTTTTCACCAACATTTAAACAGTTCTTATTTGGTCTGCCAGCATTTGCTCTGCTATTGGCATTAGGTAAGCTATTGACTTTATCTGCATTCCTAAAGGCTTTTGTTTCCGTCCCTCGTGGCTGGGAGTTGCTGTCGCTCCCTCTTTGTGATTCAAGAAAGCGGCAGTTTCTTTTTAAGTGCCCTCTCTTCCCATAGATGCTGCAGGAGAAATCATTTCTTGAACTGACTCTTAAAGCAAGTTCTCTGGGCCGATCTTTATAAAATTGTCTGTTAAGATTTTCTTCTTGCAATCTTGCAAGTACATAGTTTAAGCTTAGTCTTCCTTGCATTTCCAAAACATGCACAAGACTGACGAAGGCTGCTTAACAGAATTATTGCCAAATCCTTATCCTGGATCTCCTTTCCAAGGGATCTTAATTTCTGTGTTAATTCCATGAAATTTGAAATATGGTCTTTTAATTGTTGCTGGGGCTGCATTTGAATTCGATACAATTGTCTCATTAGCAAGATTTTAGTTTTAATTGATTCTTGTCGGTTTATTTGTGAAAGAGATCTCCACATGTCTCCAGCCGTGGGCTCATGAATAACTCTTAACAATTGTTTATCTCTTAAAGCATTAATGATAATAGACCTTGCCTTGCTGTCCTGTTTCACCCATTTGGCTTCCTTCTGTGGGTCTCCCATTGGTTTTGCGTCTCTCACCGCAGACCAGACCTCCAGCTCAATAAGATGCACTTTAATTCTTTCTGCCCAAATATCGTAGTTTCCGTCACCTAGTCGGTCGACCTGAAACCCCTGCTGTGCTCCCCAGAAGTCCGCCATCTTTCCTCTATGTGCTTTCCTCTATGTGCCCTCTGTGCTTTAGCCTGCGGCTATCTCAGCTCCGGCAGAAGTTTATTGCTCTCTCTAATTTCAGCATGCGTTAGCTTCTGGGCCCTCAACCCTGATGGAGTAAGTGCAAATAATGCAGCGGAATTACGCTGTGCTGATTAGAGAGGCAAAAGGTTTTATTTGAGGAAGTTACACACTTGATAGTAAAGAGGAGAGAGAGAGATCCTTGCTATCTGACTACATCTTGCAGAGAGAGAGAAGAAGTGTGTCAGGATAGAGAAGAAGCAGGATATTGCCCTGTTTAGCCCAATAGGAGACAAGACAAGGAAATCACCCTCCAGGAAACAAGAGAGGTGCTGCTCTCACTGTCCTAACTAAGTGATCCTTGCTGCCCCCTGCATGGTACACCATGCTGTTGTACACCAGACATTGCTATTTCCAACAGTGCAGAAGGATGTCTACAGTACAATGAGCTGGTTATGGTTACTAGTATAATGAACTGACTATCTGTTGTATATAGTTTCTCTGTTCAAAAGACAGGAATTAATGTCTTTTTCTTCGAGTTGTGTTAATCAGAATATTGTAGAATTTGTTTGAAGATAAGGAGGGGTTCTACATAGAGGTTACGAGGACTTGGCAGAAGTCAGGGCTTTTGGAAGAACTGAGGAGAGAAGGAAGCCCCTCTCTATCCGGGATCAAGAAACTTTTGACTGACTCTGCGCTGGGGAGTCGCTTCCCATTAGTAAGGAATGACCCGCTCCTGGACTACTGATAAAGGAAGCTTCACGGTAAGTGAAATTTAAATGTTCCATTCTGTGAACACATTCCATTTACAATTCACTGAATGCAATCCTATATACATAGATCCTCCTGAGGAATGTTAGAGTCCTCACATGTTTCTTCATATAGGTATTTGCATAATCCCATTCCATGACAACTTTTCTAGGCTGAGATGATAATTAAATGACCACTATATATGCAGAGGAACTCAAAGCTGCATGATACATTACAGGAACGCTTACAGGATGAAGCATCCACCTGTATGATAACAGACTTTTCTAAGCTCAGAAATCATAACAGTTTTTGAAATTAAAGTTATTAAAGTGATAGTTGTTTTGGTTGTTGGATGTTTACAGTTTTACAAATGCTCATATATTAAAGCCAACAGAAAAATAAAACATATTTGGTGCATTGGATCCCACAGATCTGCTAACACGAGTGCCTTTTTCTGGCTCAAGGGGCCTTCCTTTGACTCCAAAGTCTCTTTTCTGAGGGAAGGCTCCTTGTGCCAAAGAGAAAAGCACAGGTGTTAGTGGACTGGATGTGTGCAAATCACAGTCACATTTATGCCACTATATTCTCATCTCCAGGGCTTTTTTTCTGGGAAAAGAGGTGGTGGAACTCAGTGGGTTGCCCTAGAAGAAAATGGTCACATGGCTGGTGGCCCCGCCCCCTGATCTCCAGGCAGAGGGAAGTTTAGATTGCCCTCTGTGCTGCTCAGCGGCACGGAGGGCAATCTAAACTCCCCTCTGTCTGGAGATCAGGGGGCGGGGCCACCAGCCATGTGACTATTTTCAAGAGGTTCCGGAACTCCGTTCCCCCACGTTCCCCCTGAAAAAAAGCCCTGCTCATCTCTCTCTTTGTAGTTTGTTATAATGATTTAGTTGTTTATACCAAAAAGCTATGTGAGATTTTCATATATTAATAAGAATAATGTATAAATAGACATTATTCACAAACATTTATGCAAAGCCGGGGGGTGGGGGAGAGAGTGTTTGATAGTAGCATTTGAAAAAGCTGGAAATAGTAACTGCAACAGTGCTAATGAATGATTTACATTGGTTCCAGCTGTGACTATGGGGTCAATTCTTTACTATCCAGCAATAGGTATTTCTGTGTTGCTTTCATTTCCAAAAGGATGTCATCTGTTGTATTAAGTCCCTGCCAACCCATCCTGCGTATAATGGCTATTTTAAATGGAATACCTCGGCTGTTTTCCACGCTGAAATAGTGTTCAAAGGAATGTTCCCCCTTAACTGAGGTGCCTTATAAAATCATATGAAAGTTTTCAAATTTTAAAAACTCTCTGTTTCTGGACAAAAACCCATGTTGTTGCCTAGTGATATGAAGAGAGAGACAGTAAAAATAAAATACTTTTTCTTAATATTTTTTACATTAGTATAATGTGTTATAGAGGTGGACAAGACTGCAGATTGAGACGTGGATCATCCAGATTGTTTCTTTCCCTAGACCATATGGTATAGTTCTAAAAGCCTTTTGTACACTGTCTGTTCAGTTAATTGTAAACTCAGGCTTTAACATACCTAATAAAATATAAGTGGACAGAAAGGAAAAGTCCATATATTCTTCAAGCACTATAAGAATGTTTGCCTTTGGGTGGAATGAGAAGCCTCTGGTCTCCTTGCATTGGCTAAAGGCTTATTGATAGCAGGCGTTTTTTGAATATGTTATAAAATGCAAGATTTCTTTTTTATTTTGATCACAATACAGTTAAAGCACTCGTTTTAAGGGGACAAGGAAGCTGTTGTCTCAATGGAAAAAATACACAAGAAAAAGGCGTTAATATACTACAAAAAGTTTCAGAAGTAGTGTCATTCCTCCAGCAGACAGCCCTCTGCCAGTGGGTGATGTATGGTAACAAGTAAGATTTCTGACAGATGGATAGTAGGACTGTGAACACACCTACACAACTTCCCTAGTTTCTAGTGTTCTCTGTGCCTGTCTTCACATCCTGTTCTTTTGTTGCCCTTTGCATGGTCTTGGATGCATAAGACCGAGGATCTTAATTTGGTATGTTGTAGACAGTTTATTTTACTCTAGATGTACAGCACAAGAAAAGAGTTAAGGGACCTGTAATACAGATCATCTGTATTGGCTAGTGGCTCATTTCACAAGTTCATAATCCCTTCATTACAAAGAGTTAAGTGGAATCCTTTTTTGTAAGATGGGCGTTCTATTTTGTTCAAATATTCACGTGTATTTCTGTGGTGCTGTAGGGACACATGTCTGTTCCTCCCCTCCTCCAACTTTTCCATCTTTTTCCTGAATATCATAGAATATTTAAAATGTATTCAGAGCAGCCAGGTCACATGCTGTAATGTTCCGTTTGAGTCTTTAGATGTCATGCTTAAAACTCGACTGCAGTGATTTTTGTTCTTAACCTCTGAATGTAGCAGTGTACATAAAACCCTTGCCAAATATAATTAGACCTCCCAGTAGTTGGGGGGAGGAGCTTGTAAGGGGAAGGCAGCCCCACAAGCATAGCAGTAGAAGGGCAGCATACTAATACCTCTGAAGATCTCTGGTCTGGGATGGGAGAAGATGGTGCAGCTCAGGTTTCTGTGGATATAGGAGATTCTATCTGCCTCCCCCCCCCGGCTCTCTTGCTAGCAGGCACTTGTCCGCGTAGCGAGAACAAATGCCCTCCCTCTGTCTTCTCTCTCACTGGATCAAACCAATAATGTACCATGCTATAGGTTTTTTTTTGCTACAGTGTGTTGCCTCTTTTTGTTCCTACAGTGTTACTTAAACTTTTATTTTTTAGGAGGCAGGATAAAAATCTAAATGCCAGGTGCTGAGTGTGTGAAAATTGCTGTAATTTCACTGAGCATTTTTAAGCTACAAACAAACCACAGAGATATATATGGACGTCCTTGATGAAATGCCTTTGAGAATGGTTGGGTAGGTGAAAATATTTTCCGTGGAGTTGAAGTGGCAGCCCCTCTCTCCCCATTTTCCTATTCCCTTAGCCTAGGTAGAAAAAATGTTTTTAATTGCTACTGTGGATATTAGATATTGAGCAACATGCGACAGCTGCAGCCTGTTTTTCATGTTATGCAAAGGAACACATTATCCATTTTCCCCCAAACGAGTAACCTAAGTTTCAAAAGAGAATAAGCACCTGTTAAGTATGAAAAGTGAGAAACGACAGAAACATGATTTGCCTGCTTCTTTTGAAACTTCTGAGCTCGTCAAAGGTGTACAGATTTTTTGCTTCGCAGCACCATGTGTCAGCAACACACAGAGGAACATTGTTCAGAGTGAGAGAGAATATATCAAGGCTTCAGCATTCTATGGCATGGCATGCATGCGGGTAAAATGAGAGGCTTATCACATGCATAGCATACATCTTTGCTGTGGTATGAAGTCAGTGGGAATCCAACATGTATCCATGGGCAGAAATCAGTCCCTGTTTACGAGCAGTTTGTAGGCATTGAAACTCAAGAGGTTGTGTGTAACCATTTCAGATTTTGGGGTGTGTGGCAAGGGCATTGTGGGAAGTTCCTCAGCAAGGGTAAAAGCCCATTCCTGGATACATTAAGATGAAAGTTCAGAAAGTGGTATGTATTAAGAGCATCTGTTGTAGTTACCCTTTTATGTCTCGTAACAGCTATAGCCCTGATATCGATGCAGGTCGAGCTTACGTTTTTCAGATAAGCACAGGGATTTGTGCCTTTGCTGTACATACCTAGAATAATGATCTATATCAATGGTCCTGAGGAATATATTCACATGTGGTCTGAAATGTAGGGTAGGATCCACAGTGGTCCCAGCACTCCTTAAATGGTGCTCCTGTTTTCACATCTCCAAGTTATGAGTGAACATTTATAACTACAGAAAGATAAAACTGAAACACAACGTAAACTTACATATTTTGCTGTGAAAGTACGTTACCATTTCTGGCAAAATATATGGTTTTTTTAAAAAAAAGCTGTGTTATAGCACACAGTCTTCAGATACTTGCTTTATAATAGATGGCTTATAACCATCAAGATCAGGCAAGGGAGTAAAAAAAAATGCCATTCTAGGAAACAACATTTGGGGGGTATGAAATTCCCTACTAGCTAATTCTAATTCACACCGAAGACTTTTAAAGAATCCAGACTTTTAGAACAAATTTTCTTGTACACTCATTCTCACGGCTACCATTTTAAATCTTATTGGTCCCCAAGTTTTAAAGAATTAAATGTAAGATGGTGGTAATCGGATATGTATTTCTGCTGAATAGTAAATAAGACATAGAAAATTAGTTGCCATTGTTTTGAAGTCACTGTGGCTGAAGAGAATGCATTGACAGAGAATCCCTAAACAGAGTTACAGCCTTCTGTCAGTTGACTTCAGTGACTTCAGAAGGATGTAACTCTGAGATCTATAGGGCCTTGACCCAATCAGGGACACAGTCAGAAGTAGCTATGACCAAATTCAGATTCAGTTATATTCCACAGTAGTAGTAGGAGTAGTAGTAGTAGTTACAACAACAACAGCAACATTCAATTTATATACTGTACTCCAGGGCAAATTAACACCCACTCAGAGCAGTTTACAAAGTATGTTGTTATTATCCCCACCACAATCACCCTGTGAGGTGAGTGGGGCTGAGAGAGCTCCAAAGAGCTGTGACTGACCCCAGGTCACCCAACTGGCTTCAGGCAGAAGAGTGGGGAATCAAACTCGGTTCTCCAGATTAGAGTCCCGTCGCTCTTAAACACTACACCAAACTGGCTCTCAGTGTGATTCCTTATATTGAGTTCTGCTATAATTTCCTTCCAGGAAGATGTTTTTTGAAAACTGATAATACATTTTAGACAAGAAAAAAAGTTTGCTGGCTGGTTTAACTCAATTTATACCTCACTTTTCTCCCAAAATGGCTAACCTCACTCTCTATTCACAGGTTTGTTTTCATAACAAACCTGTGAGGTTAGGTCAGTCATGGGTCAGTCATCAAGCTTCCATATAGGGATCCCATTCCCCCAGTGGGGGAGAGGGATCCCCCACTTTCATCCTCGGCCACCCGCCTCCACTTACTTGGCCGGTGCAGGAGGAAGGCACGGGAACGGACCTCCTGGGCAAACTCCCAAGGTGGTGCAAAGACATTTGCAACCCCAGCCGGAAGGAAGAGACAGACACAGGTTTGGAATAAAGGGCCGTTTATTAAAATGACCATAAAGGGTAATGCACAGCAAGAGCTAACTAAGCGGTACAGGTCAAGCCCTGGGGTCAGCACACTGACCACCGCCTTGCCTGTCTGGGCAAGCCCCAATGCCCCGGGTGTAGGCCATCTCAGGAATGGCTGCAACCCGGCCAGCTAGGCCATAGGATCCCCACTCAAGCACCTGTTGCGCCCCAGCCATCTAGCATGAGGTTAGGCCTTGTGCCAGGGGATTCCCTCAGGCGTCTGCCCCCCCTGACAGTAGCCGCCATAAGCATACCGCCCTAATGACAGACCCTGTTCCCCAACCTTGAGGAATGCCACAGGGGCTCACCGGCTCATACCCTATTCCCAAAATCTCCTGCCAGCTACTAACGAAACAGCACAACCCAACAATAACTCAGAACACTGCAATTAGTGCAAGGTAGGCGAAACCCCCCCCTTCCCAAAAGCCAATCAGGGAAAAGAGGGAAAAAGATTTCACAGCAAAAATTCATCACACTGCCCCAAGAACACTCCTGCATTTTGCAGCAGGCCGATTTGTGCCCCAAATGGGCGTGTTTTGGCCCATTTGAGGCTAAAATTGGCCTGCTGTGTGCATGCGTGCCTTGTGCGATGCCGTCACTTCTTGGAAGTGATGTCATTGTGCCGGTGCAGGGACATGAGTGTGCTTTATGTGTGCATGAGGAAGAAAAGCAAAAAGGGAAGTGCCAGGTTTTCCGCCTCCCGCTGGGAGGCTTAGGGGACCTGGTAACCCTACTTTCATGGCAAAGTGGGGATTTGAACTGGGTCTACCAGATCCCAGTCCAACACCTGCCAATTGCCTTTCTCAAATGAATAAAATATTGTGCTTTTGGTTGCCTTTCATTGAAGCACAGCAACACAGTATTGTTCCTACTGTAGCATTGCGGTTCAGACCATGAAATATAAGCCAAGAGTGCTTCATTTGACAACCACATCGTCCATGGACTCAAGGTCAAATTATACATTACATTTTCCTTGTGATTGCCATGGGGACTTGCAGCAGGATGCCAGCTGGAAGTTTCTGATGGACATTCCATTTAGAAGTGCCAAAAGAGCCTGATTCTGATTTGGACAGCGGAGGGGGGGGGCTCTTGTCTTCTCCCCTGCACTATTTTTCCGACCCCAAATGGCCCAGGGGAGGGATAGTGTTATAATATCTTGTTTGACCCTCACTGAGTGACCTTTGTCCCTCGGTCTATTTTGAGACTCCACCCCTTTAGTCTCTATAAAAATGCTAATATTGGGCCTACCATATATGAGTACTGCAAGAAGACTCCTTGAATTGTAGGAAGGCTCTATTGTTAGCAGAAGAGAAACATTTGATCTCATGCTATATAAAATACTGAGATTTACAAGTGCGTGTAAATGTGTTGAATTAAATAGGACTAGAAGGTTTTAAGCTCCCAATAGGTTTTTTTTAACGACATCCTTAACTCTGAGAAAACGCTGAATGAGTGATACAAAGCTTTGTGGTGACTATTTTTAAACATAAAGGGGATAGTACACTATGTACTAATTATCACCCAATTAAGTGGAAATCACATGTTATGAAATTCTAGAAGAAGATTATTGAAAACGTCTGTGTGGGATACTGAAATTTGGAAGGGTCATTATGGTTTTGTGCTAGGATGGTGTACAACAGATGCTATGTTTGCTGTTTGCACAAGTTATAAGAATTCAGAGAAGTAGTAGTTAGGTATACTTTTTTTGCAGTTCTAGAAGGGACCTTTGTTCATTTTCTTTAACAAAAAAAAGCTATATGTGATTGTTCGTTAAAAGAGTAGTGTTCTCAGAATCTGAGTTTTGAATGCAGGTGTTAGGAAGGAAGAAGAGATGAAAAAGTGTTTAGCTAAATGGGGCCTAACAAAATAACGAGTTGGATCCATCCAGATTTTTCAGTCTATCTCATCTAATTCCCATCCATACTACAGCACCTACCCACATGCCTTTTGTCAATGCAGGTATTATGATCCCCAGCACAGCCTTTTTAGTGGTCAAATGGAACCCCCTGCTGCCCTTTCTACCAGAAGAAAGCTGGTTGAATCAAATGTGTTGTTTTAAGGCATTTCACATCTTTCGTAATACTTTTAGTATGCATTAGAAATGTCTAATTTGTAACCTGTGACAAAGAAAAATGGAAATTAGAGTAGAACATGTGGGAGACCTCAAGGACTTACATTTCCCTTCTGCTATCATTTCCTTTTTACTTTCTGCGCAAGTCCCCATAGCCCCTCCCCTTTTCCTACTTCCTTCTCTCCTTCCCACCCATCAACCAACCTACCTGTATCTGCCTCCATCTCCAGTTTTTTCTCCTTTCATCTGCCTGGTAGCTTCTCCCTGGGAATAATCTGTCCAAGTTGTGTGATGCCAGTTGGGCTGGGCCCACTTATCCAGTGGAGAACCTCCAAGGATTTGTTGAGGACATCTGCATCTCCTTTCTCCCCACACTATTTCCTATTTCAACCCTCCAGTCAGCTCCTATACCTTCAACTTTTCTTGCTTACCAGCCAACCTACCTTTCAGCTGACCCTCCATCTTTAGCTTTATTTATTATTTATTTAGTTCACTTATATCCTGTCTATCTCCCCAATGGGGATCCAAAGGAGCTTACATCACTCTCCTCTTTTCATTTTAACCTCACAACTCTGTAAGGTAGGTTAGGATGAGTGTGTGTGACTGGCCCAAGGTCATCAGTGAGCTTCCAAAGCAGAGTAGGGATTTGAACCTAGTGTCCCAGATCCTAATCTGAAACTCTAACCACTACCCTACATTGAGTTTTGTGGAGCGGTTGCTGTTGAACATTTGTAAGCAGACAGTCCTGAGTGAGTCATGCAGGCCATGTGCTAGCAAGTTGCCTGTCGTCGCTGGCCCTGGCCCTGATGAGCCCTCCTTTAATGGCCAAAATAGCCCTGGAAAGGGCTCTGGTCCCATTCCCTGTCCTTTACTGACAGAAACCAAGGTTTGAAGGCTGGCAGTGCTGTAGTGCTTGCCTAGCAACTGCCACTGAGGGCATTCATTTCTTAAAGCTACAGACACTGCTTCTAAAATTTGGATTTTTTTAACCTCTCCATTTTTTGGTGTGATTTTTTTTCTACAAACCTGGGGTTTTTCTCAGGTATGTAAAAAGATCTGTCTTGTCTGTCTGTGGCACCAGTCTCTGGATTTAAGTATCCATAGATGGGTCTAGGTTGAGAATTAGATATACTGATGATGATGATGATGATGATGATGATGATGATGATGATGATGATGATGATGGGAATGAGATTGCTAATCTAAAGGTGGCTGATGTGCCATAAATGGAATTTAAAATAATTGTGGAATAGAATATCTTTTTGATAGTAGTGTTTGTAGAGGGTGCCCTATGAGATATCCAGCATAATAAAAAAGGAACAAATGCAACAATTTAGCAATGTTATATATTTAGAAAAACGCCTATAAATCTGAAAGTGAGCTCTATAGGATCTGCAGTTTTTCCTAATATTACCTGCTAATAGTTAGAACCTAGATTCTTCCCAAAATAGGCTAGCTTCTAGAAACTTGTGTTAAGGTGATATAGAGGATTAGGAGTTATCACTACTTGGCATTTTCTAGAGTTTGGAGGTGAGTTAATTATTATAGTCTTAATTTTGTACATGAGAAAATACATAACACTCACCTCAAAGGGATAATGTGAGGTTTTATAATGGTTGTAAAACTCCTTGGTGTCCTTGAGTGAAAGCAGATGAGCAAACGTTTGTTACTGAAAGAAAATGAAGGGGGGAAATCCATGTATGATAGGTAAGAGAAGTAATGAAAATCACTCCCCCCTCCTAAAGAAGGGGGGAAATCCATGACAAAATACTGGGTTCAGAGGTATATAGACATTTATTTTATTTATCAGTTGCCCATTTCTTTATATAACCTAGGAGTTGCAAGATACAGACTAGCTATGTTTTTTTCTTTAAAAGACAGAGTTTTATGCTTAAAATGAAACCATGGATCAATATTTTTATATAGCCTTAACAATAATGGGAATTCCCTCTTGTGTAACTATAAAAAAGACATTTTTCTGTCTCTAAACCTTGCCTGTCAGTTTTCCGTAGTGTCAAAGCACTAATACAAGGGATGATGTGTTCTGGGATAGTAAGTCAACAAGTTAAAGTCCTCCCAAGATTTATCAAATGCATGTGTATGAAAGACTCAAGCTGTATAAAACCACAGTTTTTAAAATAATGGCTGTTTTTTAAGATAAGGAGGCAATTTTTGTATTTATTAAAAAAAACCCTGCAATTGAATCTCATAATATTGATATAGCATTATAGTAATTTATGTACCATGTTCTTTGAATTCCCAGATTTCATTTAAAAAACAAGTCTCTAGTCCCTTTTGTTATGGAGATATAAGGCATCTCACTGAAACAAAAGGGGCTAGAGTTATACTTTTTGTTAAAATGAAGAATGGGGATTCAGTGCATTTGGTACACACATTGTTATGGTATTATAACGACATTCAATTGCCAATTTTTTTAAAAAGTGAAAAAGCCCTAGCGTTGGGGGATGAGAGAGGAGATGACTGCTGTTGTGTGGCTGGCTTGGGGAATAGAGGTATGCAGGGACAGAAAGATTTGGTTTTCCCGCTTTGGAATTTCAAATGCAGGAAAAAGAATTGGAAATAAATGATTTCCAAAGCAGCAGGCCGCTTCGGAGACCACTTATTGCCTTGCTTTGGAATGCTCCGTGAAGATTCGGAGCACACTGAAAGTTCCTGCTACAGCACTTATTTCACCTGATGGGAGGGGGTTCCCTCCTCCCCCTCTCGTTGGGTGAAATAAACAGTGGTGGGATTTCCTTGCACATCAGCTAGCGGGTGGGGGGATCCCCCTGCACCTGCCAGCTGAAGCATGAGAAAGGCCTCTTCCCTGCCACTTGCAAGTGGCATGATAAGGGCCCTTTAAACTTCAGCTGGCTGGTGGGAGGATCCCCCAGTGCTGGCCAGCTGAAGTGCAGGAAATGCTCTTTCTTGCAAGTGGCACAGAAGGGGCCCTTTAAACTTCAGCTGGCTGGCGGGGGGATCCCCCCTGTGCTGGCCAGTTCAAGTGCAGGAAGAGTGTTTTCCCTGCCGCTTGCAAGCGGCGCAGAAAGGGCCCTTTAAACTTAAGCTTAAGGTGGGGGGATCCTCTTCTGCCGGTCAGCTGGAGCCAGCTGTTGGGTTTGAAAGCACCCCAAAGCTTCCGAAAGTGATCCGAATCACTTCAGGAAGTTTTGATTCGGCGTTTCCGAATCGAGGCCAGCATGTTGGGCCTGATTCAGAAATCCGAAATCTTTACAAACTGGGTACGATTTGGGTATTTATCCTGAATTGGAACCCTGAATTGCACACCCCAATTGGGGGATCCTCCCATGTGTAAGACAGTTTGCTGTAGTGCAGTATAACAGCTGCAGCAGCAGCAGGGAAACTGCACATGCCTGGATACCAATGTGAAAAGATCTACTTGAAACTTAGTATCATTGCAGGGGAAGAATTGCTTCAGCAGAGGGGACCCTCACTCTTCTCTAGAGCAGTGTTGAATGCTTGCCATTAACTTTTTTTCTTAAGTGGAAAGTGTTGCTTTGAGGGGAGAAATTCCCTAAAGACACCCCTTACCTTTATGCCATGTTTTTTCACTATTGGTTTATACTGTTGTTTTGACAACAGTTTTAGGATTGCTTCTCCCCCTCCCGCTATTTGGTAGTGGAAAGTGCTTCAAGTCATAGCTGGCATGGCAGTCCTGCTGGGGTTTTCAAGACAAGAGACAGGGGTAGTTTGCCATTGGTTGTCTCTGCAACCTGGTCTTCTTTGGAGGTCTCCCAACCAATTATTAACTGAGGCTGACCCTGCTTACCTTCTAAGATCTGATAAGATGGTGCTTGCCTGGGCTATAGAGGTCAGGGCTGTTCACTATTTACTTCTGTATTATCTTATTTCTATCAGGAATTGCGTGGTGATATCATAGTGCCGCATAGGCTTGTCTATCAGATTTGGCTACAAGTTGACTTCACTGAGAACAAACAAAGGTAATTATAATCTCTTCATCTGGAGTAGAAGGGAGGAAAAGCATTACCAAGGCAGCTGGGCCACACTCAGTGTTCTATCACATGTCCTGTTTCAAAATGGGTGCTGAGTTAAAGGAATGTATCCCAACTGCCAATGGAACTCACTGCCAGGGATACTTTGTTTTTATTTACATGGAGGTATATGCAAATTTAATAACACTCCTGCAATTCATCAACTGAAGATTTCTTAAATTGTGGGATCAATTTGAAGTGCATCAGCAGCAAAATGTCATAGTTTTGTTGGTTTTTTGCTTAAAATTTAACGAGGATTAATTTGTCTTTTAAAAAGCTCACCTTATTGCCAGTAAAATACTTTACAGTTTGGCTTGTGCTTCCTGATCTCCCTATAGCTTGAGAGTGCTGTGAGGCAGCTGGTGAATTTTATAAATGTTTCAGGCGTGCCAGTGGACATTATTAGGTGTCACGAGGCACCTGGCAAATATTGTAAGGGTCAGCAGCATGTCACCGATGTTTGTAAATAAGCAGAGATGCATGACAGGTTCAGTATTTGTCAGCCAGAAAGCACACACCTAGGATGTGCTAATGCATAAGACACAGCAGAGTGCTTGAGCACGTGGGAATTTGTGCATATACTGGCTTGTCAAGAATACCCTCTGCAGTGGCCTTTTCAGAGTCTATAGTTTCCAGAAGTCATTTATATTACACAAAAATATAAAAAAAATGACTTTTACTATCCCTCAAAATGTTTCCAAAGGCTTCAAAAGAATGTTTTCCTAGATATTGTAAGTAAATTGCTTCTTTCTCAGGCTGAACTCAGGCTGATTCCACACAGACATTTTGCTCCAACTTATCTCTGAAACAGGAGTGTCCCCCGCCCCCGGAGTATCTGCACATTGTTGGGCAATGGGCAATCATCCAACTTTCTGAGTTTCCTCTGGTTTGTTACAGTCTTTTTCAAAAGATTGTACCCAAAGTGGTTTGCCCATTGTGTGGGTGGAAAGGGGCAGTTTTTTTACCTCCCTGCCTGTATTGGTACAATTTTTCCTCTTTATCCCCTTGTGCTTACTAGAGATGGGCACGAACCACAAAAAACCCCGAACCATGAGGTTCGTGGGTTTTCATGAACCAGGAACCACAAACTGGCATGAACTGGGGCAAGTTTACGAACCAGTTCGTGGTCTGTGGTGTTTAAATACCCCTTTCTGGCTGCTTAGCAGCGGCAGGGATACAGACATTTGACAGTTTAAAAGGACCTTTTCCTGTCTTGCAAGTGGCAGGTCCCTTTAAACTATCAGCTGACAGGTGGGGGGGGAGGGCTCTGCAGTTTGCAAGCAGCAGGTTCCTTTAAACTATCAGCTGGCAGGCAGCAAGGGGGGGATTCCCCCTGCCACCTGCCAGCTGATAGTTTAAAGGGACCTGCCGCTTTCAAGCTGCAGGAAAATTTTATATGGCCGTTTCCCTGCCCCTTTACAACCCAAACAAACCAGTAGACCAGTTTGTGGAAGTTCGTGGAAACGAGCTTCCACAAACCACTGGTTCACAAACCACAAACTGGCCTGGTTCGTGCGTTTTTTGGGGGTCATAATTCTATTCGTGCCCATCTCTAGTGCCTATCAATCCTCTTCCCATGCATCTGGTGGACTTTTTGCTAGCTTTTAAAAATATTGATAGTTACTATATTGCTATAGCATCATAACACTATAGTGATACAGCTACTACCAATTTTTCAACAAGCCCTCCAGTTGTGCTGGGGGCGAGATGTGAAATGATGGACAAAAGGGAATATAAGGAAAGCATAGAAGGATACTCCCATTGGGATGCTTTATCTGCGGCAATGGTTGCAGAACAGGTAATTGTTGATACATGGATGCAGTCATAATAAAGTACCTACAGAAATGCCTTTTTTATTTGGGGACTGAATGGTGGTAGTGTGGTGGCTTTGAATTGAGTGGAGGTGCCTTAGTTCAGGGCTTAGAGTCAAAGTTGTTTTCTGAGAGTGCATCTTGCAAATGAAGGAAATAGTGTCACAACATTTTGACTCTGCCCTTTGAAATGACCTGCCAGCA
This sequence comes from Eublepharis macularius, assembly GCF_028583425.1. Lineage (NCBI taxonomy): Eukaryota > Metazoa > Chordata > Lepidosauria > Squamata > Eublepharidae > Eublepharis > Eublepharis macularius. The sequence goes on along the minus strand of NC_072791.1, from coordinate 181,012,365 downwards.
ACTTTGCTACAAACACCATTTTCTTCACATCACTTTTGCTTCTAGGATGACTTCTTGGGGCCTCCCTAAATCCACTATTAAGGATCGAAGAGGGCCTTCATGAACAATATGTGTTGTGGCATGAGGCGATGCAGGAAAAGGAGGGGAATCTACCAAAATCACCCTTCTCAGTCTGCATAAGCTGAGCTAAACAAAACTTGCTGACTTTTGGCTCAGGCCATTTTCACAAGTGTCATTGGACCTTGCTCATGTTGTTTGTGAGCGTATAGGACTACTATAGAGAAGAGACATTTAAAAGTAAAAACTGCCTTTATCTTTTCAATGTGTGTTTATTTGCATCAGATCTGGAAATGCAGAAATTACACATAGTGTAATGCAAGGATCTTTAATTTTTTCAGTGTTTGGATCCTTCTTTGGTCTGTGCAGAGTTAATAAAGGAATATGCCTTTGAGCATGTTAAGAGTGCTTTCACTTCCTTTATAAATAACAGTAGTATCTCCTGGAAATCTAGGATTGAAAAGAGACTATTGTGTCATGGGGAATGAATTTCAGAAACACATACCTCACTGTTCCTGGAAAGAGGATTCTATTGTTAAAGGTAGCAGCACCAATAATGGAAGAGCACAACCTACAAACAGTATTCCGACCCACCAGAAAAATACAACAGATGCTACTATCAGCAAAAGACAGGAGAGCCCCTCTCACCTCTGCAGTAGTATACCTCATACCGTGCAGCTGTGGACAAGTTTACATTGGGACCACACAGCGCAGCATCCAGACAAGAATAAAAGAACATGAAAGACACTGCAGACTTGGCCATCCGGAAAAATCAGCAGTGGCTGAACATAGCCTAACTCAAACAGGACACAGTATCTTATTCCAGGACACCAAAATACTGGACAACACTTCCAACTACTTTGTCAGACTGCACAGGGAAGCCATTAAAATTCACAAGCATAAGCACAATTTCAACAGGAAAGAAGAGACTTTAAGAATGAATAGAGCATGGTTTCCAGTCCTGAAAAATACCAGGCTAACAAAATACTCTATACCTGACAATAGCCCTGCAGAGAAGATTAGCATATCAAGCACCAATCCATATGCAAAAGAACCTCCTCAGAATACAGTGAAGCCTCCCTCCATTAGCATTCCACACCCTGGGAAACTCTTACAGGATGACACAACCCAACCCACCTTTCTGAGTAGATATAAATCACCTGCAAACATCTCCTCCACAGTTTGACACTGAGAGATCCCCGTCTTTCGGTGCTACACCTCTGAAGATGCCAGTCACAGCTGCTGGCGAAACGTCAGGAACTACAATGCCAAGAACACGGCAATACAGCTTGGAAAACCCACAACAACCATCAATAATGGAAGAATTTTACACCAAAGTGATACACTTGTGACACTTCCTAGAGTCAACCCAGCCTCTTACTGATTTCGTTCAAGAATATCTTATATCCTTGCTCAAAATATAATTTTCTCTAAGGAAAAGTCAATGTGAGATTTTTTTATAATATCCCATTCTCTGTTGGTTTTCTATCACGGTAGATGGAGAAAAACTTGTAAAACATAGGGTGCAATCCTAAGCAGAGTTACTCCTGTCTAAGCCCACTAACTTCAGTGGACTTAGACTGGAGTAACTTTCCTGAGGATTGCACTGATAATATTTTAATCCTAATGATGGATACTGTCTTAATAATATATTGTGGTCAAATCTGGTCTCTGCTTTGATGGCCTGTTTAATCATCATTGTAAAAGAGGAACTGCATTCACATCTGGGTATTTTCACACATTTCAGAATTGTTTGCCCTGGAATGAACTTACATGGACTGCAGGGATTGATTTTATTTTTTGAGCTTCTGAGTGTGGTAAACATGGGGCAAGATGGTGGTTGTAGAGATGTGTTTTGGGTCTTTACAAATCACAGAACTGGTCCAGGGAGTCTCTGTTTCAGATTGATCTGGGACCTGTTCTTTTGTGTATGAAAGTACAGCTAGAGGCTCAGTTGTGAATTGTTTTCGTGGAAAACAGATAGAGCATTCTCTATCACTGCTGATGCCTGCTAATATTATTTCTGCAAGGAAAATAGAAGTTGGAGCAACTTCCTCTCTGTTGAGCTCCAGTAGGGGTGACTTCTTAAGTGGAACATTGCCAAGAAGTGCTGGTGATAAAACTCAGTGCCTAGGGGACAAAATCCCTTCTAAAATGAACCCTAGTGTGGAGTTCAGGAACTATTGATCTTGCAAAATGATAACTAACCAGAGGCACTTTAGTTCTAGTCTCTACCTTTGGTAGGATTGGTGAGATGAGTAGTACTGTTTTTTTAAAAAAGAATAACAACTAAGAATATGAATAAACACCTGGTGAGCTTTATAAAATGTCAGAAGGTTGGATGCATTTTGAGGCATGGTTACTACAGCAAACAAAACAAAACATTTTGAGGAGCTAGTTGTGCTGCAGTTAAAGTAGATATATGTTTTGTATATGCATTTTTGTCAATTGCAGAAAGCAGCCCATGTTCTTTTGTCACCTCAAGCATGGACTGAATTGTCTTGTTCTATGCATTTTAAAAATAATTTAAATATATTATTTAACATGTATTTAGGAAATGCTCTTTAATATAGATATTGTATAGGTAATATATAAGAGCCCTGTGGTGCAGAGTGGTAAGCTGCAGTACTGCAGCCCAAGTTCTGCTCACGACCTGAGTTTGATCCTGGCAGAAGCTGGGTTCAGGTTTCCACCTCAAGGTTGACTCAGCCTTCCATCCTTCTGAGGTCGGTAAAATGAGTACCCAGTTTCCTGGGGGTAAAGAGTAGATGACTGGGGAACGCAATGGCAAACCATCTTGTAACAAAAAGTCTGCCAAGAAAACATCGTGATGCAACGTCTCCCCCATGGGTCATGTAATGACTCGGTGCTTGCACAGGGGACTACCTTTACCTATAGGTAATATAGGTATATTTAGGAAATGTTCTTTCATATAGGTATTGGCAGCCAATATGGTTACTATGTGTGGCCAGGAAGAAATGTGACCTTCATCCTGCTCTAGCCCAAATCTGCACTAAAATAGCCTAAGGGAGGGGAATCCTCCTTCTCTTGCTCTCGCTCCTAAGAGCTGCTGTTTAGATTCTGCACCCAATTTAGGAACAATCCATTCTGGTGAGTTGCTCAACACCATGACTAAGATCTTTTACAAGTGGCGAGGTGCCTCTGCAAAACCTAGAAAGAATTGTGAGAAAAAACAGGAAAAAATCTTTCGAGTGGAGTAGTACAGATATCTGGCCTGGAGAGTTACTAAACTCCAGCATTCAAAATAGTATAACCCAGTACTAGCGGGCCACATCTTTCCAAGTGTTCTAAACACCATACAAAGAGGCCAAAAAGGAAGAGTAAGATGGCAAAGTAGGGGCTGTCACTATGCAGGTACAGGCTAAAGGCCATTTCTCAAGTCTGAGCATCCAGAGAGCAAATGATCCAGAGAAACAGATAAACATTGCATGTGTCACTGTATGCTGTACAGCTCACAAGATTGGGCTAGTCTTAGTTATGCAGAAGTTCAGGGCATTGTGCCTTTGGATCAGATTCTCCCCCAGCTGTAGGACAAGTAGGACAAGCAGCCAGATCCAAAATAATTCATTCATTTTCAGGCTTAGATAAAGTAAAGGGGGCAAAGAGTGTTTGGCAGAAAAGGCGGTTTGAGGCCCAGGAATATTTCCAAATAAGGGAACCAAAGATTTCCAGGGAGGGAACAGGTGAGTTTGGGGGCAGCCTTGGTTTAAGTTGTGATGTCGTTTGGCAGGCAGTTCCAAATACTCTTATTGGGACAGTAAGACGTATTTATAGGGAACACAGATATAGATGCAGTTCTTTCTTTGGCGGAATGTTAATACAGTAAGTAGTATTCTTTTGCAGCTAAAGGTCAGGCATTGGGGTCCTTGATTAAAGATTTGATAGCTAGATATTGGGCAAGGCCTTCTCTCTGGGATGGCTATTTTTCCTCAGCGTGAGAAAAATGTGCTTTATTGTGGTAAGAGGCCAGAAGTTGTTTACTGTGCCCTCCAAGGATAGGGAGAAGAAAAGCTGGTCCATGTCAAGATGGAGGGGAGGATAAATATGAATATAAATATGAGACTTATGAGTAACAAACTTGTACAAAGGTTGTACAAACAGTGGCAATCATTTTGCATTTGTCCTTCAGTATGTGAAGCAAAGAGTTTTGTGGAGGATGAATGTTTATGGAAGGATGCTGTCATACCTGTTACTGTCTGCTATGATTTTAGGAAACAGTGAATTTCATTGGACAATTACAGCCCTTGTGAGTAGACATGGACACGAACGGGAAAAAAATTCCGAATACCCTGTTTGTCGCCATCCACGAACAATGAACCGAACTGAACATGTCCCCTTAATGAACATGTTCAGTGTTCGTGTTTATGGCCCTTTAAAGATCCCTTTAAACTACTCGCTGGCAGGTGGCGGGGGGGGATTCCCCTTGCCGCCTGCCAGCTGATAGTTTAAAGGGCCCTTTCCTGCCACGTGCAAGGGGCAGGGCCCTTTAAACACCCCACAACCCTCAGCCCCCACCCCCCTGCCGCACCCCAGCGCTGCTGGGCTGCAGCTGCCGGTTGTGAGAGGGACGGAGAGATTCTCTCCATCCCTCTGACAGTGGGCAGAGCCGGTGCCGCTGCGGGGCCGCATCTGCCAGCTGTCAGAGGGACAAGGAGAGACTCCCCTGGTCCCTCTGACAGTGGGCAGGGCCAGAGCCTCCGCGGGGCCGCTTCTGCCTGCTGTCAGAGGGACGAGGCAAGCCTCCTCATCCCTCTGACAGTGGGCAGAGCCGGCTCTGTGGTGAGGCCACTTCTGCCCGCTGTCAGAGGGACGAGGAGGCTTGCCTCGTCCCTCTGACAGCAGGCACAGCCGCCGCCATAAGGCTACTTTTGCCCGCTGTCAGAGGGATGAGGAGAGACTGCCCTGGTCCCTCTGACAGTGGGCAGAGCCGCCGCCACTGCGGGGCCACTTCTGCCTGCTGTCAGAGGGACAAGTAGAATCTCCTCGTCCCTCTGACAGCGGGCAGAGCTGCCACCACCACAGGGCTGCTTCTGCCCACTGTCAGAATCAAGGAGAATCTCCTTGTCCTTCTGACAGCAGGCAGAGCTGCTGCTGCCATGGGGCCGCTTCTGCCCGCTATCAGAGGAATGAGGAGAGACTCCCCTGGTCCCTCTGACAGCGGGCAGAGCTGGTGCCGCGATGGGGCTGCTTCTGCCTGCTGTCAGAGAGACAAGGAGAATCTCCTCGTCCCTCTGAAAGCGGGCAGAGCCGGCGCTGCGGGGCTGCTCCTTCCTGGTGCCAGCAGGATGGACAGATTCTCTCTGTCCCTCTCACACCGGGAAAGCCGGCACCGCCCCCTTTGCTGTCATTTTCTCTTCACAGTGGCAAAAACTGTACTACTTGTTGGAAGCTACTTTGAGGGGTTACAAAACTGACCTTCTCAATGGCCAATACCCACCAAATTTGCAGGGGACATAGTCCTCATAGTCCTCTGAAGACCCCCAAGTTTCAGAGAGATTGCAGCCCGGGAAAGGTATGATCCATGGGTTCCCCCCCCCCCTTTGCTGTCTATTTCTCTTCTGAGTGGCAAAAACTGGACTGTCTGCTGGAAGCTGAAGGGTTAAAGCCAGAAGGAAAGCCAGGAGGAGTTCAGACAGCGTTCAGTCCTTGCCGTTGCCAGGGGAATTGATTGAAGGCGCCTGAGTGTCTGGCTTCCCGAACAGTGGCCGAACGCAACAAATGAGGCTTGCGACGACCACCTGTTCATTTGGAATGGGGACTCACAAACGGCCCGTTCGCGAACAGACGAACGGGCTGTTCATGGGTTTTTTTCGTTTGTATTGCTGTTCGTGCCCATGTCTACTTGTGAGTACCTATATCTATACAGCCTTGACTCACATTTATGCAGTCACAGTGAATTATATTCGAAAAGAAGACCGTATTGTAAGGGGGAAAGAACAATCAAAGAGTTCACAAATGCTGCCTACCATTTAGAATAATGGATTCGATCCAGTCAATCGTGAACAGACCAAGTTTGTGAATGGGATCTTTTGCTCCTTCCTGCCGTTGCACCCTATAAAAGATCTGGAGGTTTGGGATTCCTCACAGATATCATAGGATGCAGCCATAAAGAGGGCATCAGCAGAGACCCCTAAAAGATATAGTTCAAACTCTTATTCTGGTTTCCAAAGATCTCGTGCAATGGCAGGAAGAAGCTGTTTTTGCAGATCTCTTTTTGTTTTATATTCCCTTGTTGCATTCTATGCTATTCCTCTCAATCCCAAAAGTGTCAGGAGGAGCTTCGAAGAACATAAGGAGATGTAGTGGAAAGTAGGAGACAGCAAAGATGCTTACTGTGATCTCAGTTCTTTTGCAGTTGATGGATCCATTCCAATGCCTGTGGCATACAACCTCCACTATTGTGTTGGTTGTAGGTACAGATTGGTATTAGGATTCTGGGTTCAATCAAACTGTATTGGCCCGTGTTTAACTGCTAACAAACTAATTCTTTTAAAGTACATAAGGGACTCTATATGGAAATCCTAGAAAGTGATTTGTGGGCTCAGAACTTCGTATTGAATGTGTCTCACTGTGGTATGTGTCAAAAGCTCAGATTCTAGGGAAATCAACCACACGTTGATATAGACTATTGGTTCTTCCACAGCAGTAATTTCAAATGTGGTGCCCATGGGCTTCATAGTGCCTATCATGTTTTCTGGCACCCACTTCCTGCTTCCTTAACTATCTGTTCCCCAAAGTAAAGAGCCAATCCTGACTTTCCTCCATCTCTGAAGATGATCAGAAAGTATTGCCTTAGTATCTGCAGTGGGTACCGTTTCAGAAACAGCTGCCTTTGTCATAGCAGGATACTTGGCTTGAAGCTCACAATATTTTTTCCCTCTCCATGGCAGCCATTTTCTGATTGATCCTGTCCTCCGTGGCAGACATTATATACTGGTGCCTGCTAAATTCCAGAAGTGCCTGCAGGCTCTACAAAGATGAGAATCGCTGTTCTAGAAGAATCTAAGTGAGCAAAAGAAAATTCCATAGTCACATTCTGTCTTTCAACCTTGCAACCCTTGGCAATAAATATCCTGAACTTCCAAGAAATTTCCTTCAAGAAGTAATTAGTGTGATACTGTCTGGATTTCTTTTGAAAGGTTGTCAAAATAATTGATTCTACCTTGTCTCTTTAACAGGTTCTGGTATGTGGAAACATGACTTCAGTATGATATTTATCTAAGATTTGAGTGATGTACAGGAGGCACTAAAACCTAGAAGCAAGCTTGGGAATGAGAAAAGACTCTCACACAGAAACTTCTAATACTGAATTTTTGAAACAGCCATTTTGTGTACAGAGCTGAAATTGCAAACTAGCAAATCTTTAGTAAACTGCAGTTTGTTGTGACATCTAATTTGGCCACTATCGTACTTCATATTTTGCTTACAAACTAGTATTTTAAACCCTGATTTAATTTGGTCTGAAATACTTCTTTGTAAGCAAACAATACTTCGAAGTTTGTTAAAATGACTCATGTGGACTTTACAACAAATTGTGGTTCATTGAAGACTTCCTGGTTTACAATCTTGGCATTGAATGAAAATGCCCAAGCCAGAGGACTTTTTTTTGCAAACAGACTGTGGCTTGTTTGTCTTAATGCGATTTACTTGATACAGTCAGAACTTGAGATCTAATAGATAGTCCACAGAATCCAATTCTCTGCTGTTTTCAGTCCTAATAGTCCAAGATTATTGAATTCTGGTCTATTATTATCAGAATGACTCTCCCCCCATAGTAGGGAAGTAGCTACTAATAACATCTCTCCCTGTCGTGTCTAAAATATCTCTGAGTGGATAGGGAAATAATAGGTGTAGTAATGGGAGATGTAACACTATTTTTAATCAAACCTCGTTTATCCATTTATATCTAATGTGAGCCGCTGAGGTCATAGGAATTGATAATCTCACACTATTAAAGTTGAAAACAAGATTCAGGGAGATGTAAGCTTGACCTGAATGAAATGCAAGCAATCATCCCATCAGCATTACAGTCACATGTAACACCATAAATATCACTTTAATACTAAGGCATTGACAAGTGCTTTTTAAAGCTTTGAAATTAACTGGTAAATCTGAATTAAAACAACAACAGTTGGCAACTTGAATTTAGAATCCAACACATTGGATACAAAATAGATTTTGTTATCAAATACTAAACTTGCTTCAGTGTACATGCTGAATACTGTTTTTTCAAGATCATTACAGGTCTCCTGATGCTTGTATTACCACACAATATGACCAACCACTTCAAATGCCTTTCTGTGTTAAATGTTTTTGCGAATTGAAAGCAAGGAAGCACTTGCTATGGACGTGGGCTGGTTTTAGTTTGCTCTGAGAATGGCTGCATCAATGCAACAATTATTCCATCTCTGCTATTATTCTCTCTCTCTCTCTCTCTCTCTCTGTATGTGTGTGTGTGTGTGTGTGTGTGTGTGTGTGTGTAAGGACTTCATACAATTAGCCGGCCTGAATAGATAAACAGTGTGCAGAAGTTCATTCACATGGCATCTCAGAAAGTAGTCAGATGTGCATCCAGTACCTAATTGACTCCCGTTGTCCACATCCATACTGATTTTGTCCTGGTTATCTTGCCTGTTCATATGGAAGATGAAGATCATTGTGGTACCTGGCTATACACACCTCGGAGTGGGCTTGCAGGCACTGGCAAAAAAGCATGCTTGTAAAAGAGATTCCCCATACTTCTGTTGCCACACTGGGGAGGGTTATATATTAAACAAGAGTCCATTGACAAAATGATGCTGCATAATATACAGTGTATGCATATGTATATGCAGAGCAAGATACTGAAACCATTTCCCATAATTTGAAAACAAGTTAATTTATAGCATGAAATTATGAAGGCCATTAGTGTCTTTGCATAGTTCAGAAAAAAATTAAAGCAGCTGAGATATTGAGGTTTAAAATGTAGCTACTCTGCTCTCACATTAACAACTTTCTTTTAAGGATTTATACCATCATTGCTTGCTTTTCATCTATAGTGCAATACACAGATTTTATAGCATGTTACTTTTTAAATATGTAAAACTCCAATAGGAGCCATTATGGTTTGTACTGTTAGGTATCTGTGAATTAATGGTCACTGGGACATTTTAATACCATAACTTTCAGTTTCCTGATGTTGCAGTTCAAGTAGGGAATATATTTTTTTCCACGACTGCAATGATTTCTTTATAATTATACAATGTGTTTAATTTGTACCATTTTGCTTTCCTTTCATAGCTTAGTCAGAATAGGATTGTGTTTGTCATAGGAAACCCAATGACACTTCCAAAAGAGGAAGATGGAGCATTCAGTGTCCTCCATAAAAATCTGCATATATAGAAAAGTTGTATGTCAGAAAGAAGGGATAAATGCTAGCTTTCTCCCTGATAAGTGAATTTTTTTTCTGTACAGGGTTTTTTTTTGGTAGTGTAAGAAACATTCAGTCATATCAAAAAGAGTCCAGTAGCACCTTTAAGACTAACCAACTTTATTGTAGCATAAGCTTTCGAGAATCACAGTTCTCTTTGTCAGATGCATATGACGAAGAGAACTGTGGTTCTCGAAAGCTTATGCTACAATAAAGTTGGTTAGTCTTAAAGGTGCTACTGGACTCTTTTTGATTTTGCTACTACAGACTAACACGGCTAACTCCTGGATCTATTCAGTCATATGTTTCCCATGAACCATCTGAAAAGGTATCCTCTAGACCAGGGGTTCCCAACATGGTGCCTGTGGGCATAGCAGTGCCCGCCAACAGCTTTCATGGTGGCTGCTAAGTGTTTTTAGAAAATGGGTGGGGCCAAGTGGGGCTTTTGCAAAGTATGGCTTTCAGTTGACCATTAGAGTATTGATTGGTTGTGCAGATTTTTTAAAACATTGATTTGGCAGAAACTGCTTTCATAGTACAAGGATATTCACTGTATGACTGAAGGTAAGATTTGTTGCTGTGCCCACCACACTGTGTCAGAATTCCAAATGTGCCTGCAGGCTCAGAAAGGTTGGGGACTCCTGCTCTAGACACAGGTTTACCCCCTTCCTTTGCTGTCTGTGAGTCAAGCTCTGTTATGGAGAATTTGCAATTCCTAAACCTTCTGACACAATTCACAGAATATATCTATTCTAGCCTTTCCTTATGAAAGTAAATTATTCTGAATGGCATATGTTCAGCTGTTTTGTTATTTTAATATAAGCAGCCCTGAGTGGAAATGGACTTGAGTATGTTGGTGATTGTCCCTCTTGCATGCTGTTGTTTGTGTTATGCTGCTGTTACAGTTTCTCTGTCCACTGCCCTTTCTTCATCCACTACCTAGTCTGTTGGATTATTGTATATCCCACCCTCCTCTCCCTTGCTAGCAATTTGTTATGGATTAAAATAAGATGAATTGTGATCGTAGATTCCTTGGCAGATTTGCACAACTTTCCTTCCTTCCTTCCTTTTGCTTCACAAGGAATAAATCTCCTGCCAGTCTGATCACGACTCACTTGTCACCTCTTTGTTCTGAAGTTAGAATCATCTTGCGATGGAGAAGGGTAACATGATTCAGATACTTCTGTTGAAAATTGAATCTGCTGAAGTGTTCCTGGTTGCACTGTACAGTGCAACTGTGTGGTTACAAAGAAATTTGTATGTTTGTTTCCTGTTTCTATTTGTCCCCGTTCAGTTTCAGAGGCTCTTGTGTTGCCAGTAGTTCCCACAAATATTTTTGCTTTTCTGCTTGCTTTGGATAAGAATTCCCCATGAATGAATCCTGCATAATTTGCAGATTGCACTTCTGTTCCTTAAGAAGGCCCATTGTTTGATTGGAACATATAAGGAACTACAAAAGTAGATTTTTTTCCTTGTTTGAGATAAACCATTTGGCAGATGTGGATTTCGTCATCTTCACTTCAGAGCATTGGCAGTACTCAACAGTAACAACTAACAAGTAATCTCCTAATGAAAACGGGACACAAAAATGTAGTCCTAAATGGCTTCATTTTTCTAAGTGGTGTAGCAGTAAGGCAAGCATCATGTACATTGTTGTAGCCATCTGTCAAGACCAGCACTTATCTTTGAATAATGCCTTTAGTTTTACAGTTATCAGATGTCCACAGTGAACGAGTTGTACTCCTTGTTTTTCGGTGTTACAATGACTAGTTTGGATCCCATCAAAATGGCTACATGATCTGATACAATAGTGAGTTCTAGGCTCATTCTTTCATTTTGTTTAATGTTCTGATGTGCTGACAAACTGCCTCACAACCATTTTCCAAGGTGCTGGTATTTTCTATTGTAAAGGACTTTACTTTCTATAAAACTACATCATTTGCAGTTTATTTTCTGAGTTAAGAGAGTCACCTTAAATAGTAATTATTTCTCGTGGCATAAGTTTTCATGGCTGTAGTGAATTTTCACAGGTTTGTTCATTAATCTAGAAGATTCCACACAAGACTTTGGGTCCTTTTGTGCAGCAACAGTCTTAACATTGTGAGGTCAGGCTCTGAGGCTCAGAGAACGGGCTGTAATAAACACACTTGACACCTTGTGTGGAGTAAAATAGGCCACAACTTTATTGGTTACAGTGCTAGGAGTGTTAGATCGCTGTCAGAGACCAACTGCCGCACACACCCTGGCCAGCTCCCTTAATAAACAAGTGGGAGTGGACCTGAGGGAAGACTATCTCCCTCAGGTCAGGGACTGCGTCCCCGCCCCTATTCCTCCCAGCCAGCCTCTGATTGAGGTTTGAATCCGCGGCTCCCTGCATGCCTTTGGGAGCTGCATCAGGAGCCAGACGGGAGGGCAAGGCATAGCTGCTCTCCCTTTGGCCTGCGCCCTGCAAATGTCGGCCCCACTGAGATCTGTGCCGGCAGCTTGCTACTCCTTTGGACATGGGTCACACTTGCAATAAAAGCTTCCGCTGTGCACAACTGGAATACGTCGACTAGGGAATAGCACACTGAACAGGTACAGTACTGAGATGCTCGTCTCCATCTCTTAATGCTTGTACCTAATTCAGCATTTTTTCCATGCTTTGTTGATAACCTTTATAATTATCAAATCAGTGACTGTTTCATAACACAGCAGTTTTTAAAATTTTTCCATGGTAGCAACTGTACTTCCATGGTAGCAAATGTGTACTTTCTTAGATCTGTATGCAGATATTGCAGTGATTGTATGTACAAGAGCTGGATGCTCCTACAGGCCTCCTACTGTTTGTTTCATCTAGAATGCAAGCAGCCATATAAGCAACTGTATTTCAGTGTCTTCCATGTAAATGCTTTGAGTTGTTGTCTACAGTTTTGTGTGCATGCTTTTGTTTTGTTATGTAAAAAAAAAGTATTCATTGCTCAGTCCCAAGCTTTTTTCATTTACCTGAGGGTTTGGCTTGTTCGTCCCCTTTTGCAACTTCTGCCTCCGTCTGCATACTTGAGGTACATAATTGTTTCAACCTCAAAAATTGCAGGCTTTTTATTCTGCAGGGCAAGCATTTTTATGGGAATAGCTGCAAACTGCAAACACACACTGCAAACACACATAAACTTCTTTTGCACACCAATTGAAATGTAGTCTTATCTCAGGTTCTAGATTTGCTTTTAATCTGCAGTTTATACTTTCTCTTAGGGGCCGATCACACTGAAGGTCTAAGCAGCCATTTTAGAAATGAAGGAGTCACGCTTACAATGTATCCGGCGTAAACCATGGCCACTTTTTCCCCTTCTTTGTAAACTTGTTTGTGTTGCTTGTCTGTTGTTGGGTTTATATTTCATTTGACCTTATCACCAGATACACTGTTGTTTATAAAGTACTGCTTTAGAGCCTTTGACTCGACTCCAAATGCTCTCATGAGTTTATTGAACACGTTATAATTGTTGTCTGCGTAGCTTGCAGCTCCCTGTTCCTTTCTCTTCTAGTCCTCACTTCCTGTCTGTGAACTTTTATCTTGAAGCAGAGAACAGATTTTCTAGGATCAAAGTAGAATGTACATCAAATTCTGTCACATTGATTTGGAAGCAGGGTAGAATCTATCTCTTCTGACCAGTTGAAGTTTGCACAGATGTTGGGCTATACATGCTCATAAATAGATGTTCTCCTAGAATTCTACATCCCTTTTAAGAGTGTTTCTTCATATTTTGACAGCCATAGGAATATAACTTGCAGATCCAGTGCAGGCCATTAATGTAGCAGAGTTTCCTCCCACTGCTCCAGCCTTAGAGGAGATTTTTTCTGCCACAGGCGAACACGAATCTCTCAGAAAGGTTGCCAACTCCATCTCTGAAAATTCCTGGAGATTTGGTTGCTGTGCCTAGAGAGGGATCTCAAGAGGGATATGATATCATAAGGTCTACCTTCCAAAGTTACCATTTCCTCCAGGAAAACTTATCTCTGTAGTCTAGAGATCGGTCGTAATTCCAGGAGACCACCAACCCCCTGATATCTCAGTGGAGATAAACAATCTCTTGTAGCGACAAAAAAGTTGGGGAACAATTTATTGATGATAATCTGTATTATTTGTAAAGCAGTTTAAACATAAGGCATACAACATTGTACACATTATGTAGAACAAACTTTGTGCACAGCTTTATAATCTCAACAGTCTCCAACACAAGGGCAATAGGGAAGAGATGAAAGGGGAAGGAAGTCACAAAAATCAAATCTTCATGGTCAGTTGTGGTAAAGTCATGCTGTCTGTTTTTTCACAGGATTTATATTTTTTTTGGCTTTCAGCAATCACTGCTTTTCAGGCAAGAGTTCATGAGCGTTTTCAGTGCTCCAGTAATATTGGCTTTCCATAGAGAAGATTTTTACATATGTGTAGCTGATCCTCAAATACTGTCTCTGGCTGTACAAGGGAAGAGGATGCTTGCTTGGTCTGTCTGTGTATCACAATCCTACTCTTTTTCTACAGAAGTGTAGGATAAGGGTCCTTTTCCTCATTTTATTATATTTTCTCAGTCTTGGGAGGTGGGTTAAGGCCGAAAGAGAGTGATTGGCCCAAGTTTACCCAGAGCATTTCATGGCAGAGTAGGGATTTGAGCCTGGTCTTCCCAATGCTAGGTCAGCACTCAAACCACTACCCCATATTGGCAGGCTTTGCAGAAGACAGAGATGGAGCATAGCCAAAAGTTATAGTGTGTCCCAGCATTTCCTTTGCAGGACTGGACTTTTTAACCAACAACAGCTGGAGTATTCGGTAAAGTGCCGACCCTTCTGTGTAGAGGGACCTGTTTGTTTCTCCAGATAAGACTTAATTCCTTAAAATGTAAAGTATAAGATTATGAAACCCAAACAGATACTGGCCATGCAAGCCACAGCTGAACTAGATTTTAAACAATTACTTAAATTTTCTTCTTTGACTGTTTTCATGCATTTATGTAGTATATAATGAACATTGGGAATTGTTTAGAAAGGCTGATGAAAGTTAGCTGTTCACTGTGATTTGTATGTTACTTCGTTGGAAAAACAGTTTATATTTATAAATTCCTCAGAATACAGTGCCTTATTTTGTTCTTTGCACATTTACCATAGCTACTCAACGTGTCTGGTATGTTCACCTTTGAACATATACAGCTGTGCACAGTATATACTCATTATACTTTTAGCAGTCATATTTTAGTACGTCTGTTAAAATGCAGTTGTAGCATTTATATTTTATTAGCTGGGATTTCCAGGAGGAATAATAAGCATTGTTAGTAATAGAAATTCTTTCAGTATTTTTTCTCTGTTTTTTAATACTCAGTAATGGCATTTTGTTTAGAACATAGTAGAAGGGGGATAAAAGCAGACAAATATCACAGTAATACCTCTATAATAACTCTCTGGGAAATCCCATTTTGATTTGATTGTACCAAAACACTGCTTTTTTTTTTTTGAAGTCTTTCTCTCTTAAGTAGTGCAATGTGTATGTAAGATCAAGAAAGGTTTGTAATTTGGCACAGACAAATGTTATGTATTTAAATCTTTTGTAGTCAGTGACTTTTTTTTTTTAGATGTTGAGCCATGTTGTGGATGTTGTGGTGGAATAAATTTCTCATGTGTGGCCATTTAACTATTGAAAAGACTCTTACTGAAACCATATACTTCATTTCCTATAACTAATAGCAACTTTCTACCTATGGAATATATTAATGGTTGTACCCTGTGTTTTGGATGATTGCTAAAATATTTTGTTGGAAGGAGCGTTAAATACAATGTATAACTTACACTGCCCACTACGTCAGCATAAGGGATTAACCATGGCCGATTCCAGATGGCCAGAAATTGCGGTTTTTCTGCGGAAATAATCGCTTACCGGCCACACGTTCAGTTTCGTCTCCATCCGCTTTGTCTCGCAGCGTGCCGTGCCATCCCGCTTCCGGATGTTCGCACGGCCAACTGAGGTACCCGGGATTGGTTGTTTCCTCCCTGTCACAGTTGACATCGGCGGCCTTCATTGGTTCGCATTTCAGTTTTTTTAAAAAAAAAAATTACGTGTTTTGCGCAAATGCGCAAATGCGCAAATGTGCAGGTATGCGAATATGCAGCGTCAACTTTTGTGCATTTGTGCATTTGTGCGCATTTGCGCAGTTCGATGTGCGCAAACATGCAACTGCGCAAATGGTGCCCGGTTTTAAAAAAAAACTAAGGGAATATTGTTGCCGGCCAGCCAGCAAAGGAAGGAGGTAAAGGGGAGGGCCTCTCCATGGCGACGAAGCGTCCAGAAGTGTGCAAACCCGCAATACGGCGTTCACACCGTCCGCTTCTGGAGCGCAACACAGCGCCATGAACTGGAGGTAAGCAGGGACGGGACATTACGTGTTTTAACGAGTGAGGTCGCTGGAAAAGCGAAAGCACTCGCTTTATTTGTGCCCGTCTGGAATCGGCCCATGGCTTTTTGAGTTGAGCTAGCTTGACATCTGTGAAACCACATTTATGTACATAAGCCAGAGTAAGTACATCTTTTTAAATAAACTGCTTTCAAATTGGAAGTTTTTTCTCTACCTAGGCTATGTAAACAGACAAACAAGTCCTTCCATTTCTTTTTGACTTCTGCTTTTGTAGGTAGTGCAGTTGTGGGGGGCTAAATATTTTGTTCTGTGTCACTGGTTATTGTTGAGTGTTTTTTTTGTGTGTGTGTAACTTTCAGTGAGGAATGAAAATCTGAGGTCATTTACATGTTTTGAATTTATTAAACTTGAGATCTTTTTTTAATAGTCAGTTTTAGTTCTGAAATATTAAATGTGAAAACCCTCGATGCTGTTAAATACAAATGCTCCTTAATTGTATGTAGATTTTCCTTGAAGCGAGCTAATTAAGCTACTTTGTTATTTTGCAGAGAATTGGGCTTATTTCCCCCTATAATTTGGAGTGGTTTTGTATCAGTCGTATAAGGTGTACGAGGGCAAAGCTTGGAGAACAGTTGTGAATGCAACAGCATACATGTGTATAAGCATGAATTGACTTTGCTAACTAAAAGACCTCACTGACTCTGCCATGGCTGAGCTTAGCTTCTCTGATTTTTTAAGCCGTTAACAGAAACTGCCAACACTGCAGCTCAATAAATGGTTTAGGAGAATCTGAAATGGTGGTTGTGGACCTGATCGGCCCCTTGAGGAGAGGTCTTTGGAACCCAAACAAGGAGATGAAGTGTCCTAATTTATTTTTTTTTAAAAGGTGGTCCCCATACTTACTGATAAAACCTGTAATTGTGAGAGCTAAAAATTCCTCCCTTTTCCCCAAACTGACCTTTGAGAGCTTGCAATGCTGCTGCATCTATCAGTCCATCCTAGAAAAGGAAATGCATTTTAAAGTTGTAGTGGGATTGCAGCTATGCAGTTGTTATGTGTATTAATGTATTAGATATGAAAAAGAAGAAGTGTACTTCAGTACTTTAAAATCACATGGTTCACTGGTTCAAGGAGAATCTGAATTCAGCTGCATTTCCAGATACTTGCTTCTGAACTCTGATGAAACTTGTGAATGAGTTGCCGAGATCACATTTAACGGGGCCATGAGCATTGTCTTATAAACATATCACATTGTTTTGTCTCTTGTGAGCCCTGATAAATAGAGGTGCTCAGCTGACTAGTGAGGAAACACTGTGTTTGTCACTGAGGATGATGTGTCAAGTCCAGCCTACCTTCTTACAGTGGCAAAATTCACTAGTGTTAAACCATTCCTGATAGACTTCTTGATTTCTTTCCAGAAAGAATAACTGTTCACAACTGGCAGACTTCAGGGATTATTGGTTTTAAATGTCATACCTATTACTCATCCCAGTTCAAGCTTTTTCTCAGACTTGCTTGCTTACAATAGCCCCAGCATTCATACTATTGGTAGAATTGTTGTAAATATCTGTCATAGAACTCTTTGGGGATCATTGTGATTTCGAGTAGAGATGTACAAGTATGTATTTTTTGTATCTTTGTTTTCAAACAGACCATTTATATTGCTTCTATTTTCTTTGGCAAATTTCCCATTTCTGTTTGTTTCTTTTACTCTGTTTTAATCCCATTTTTACACAATTGTTGCAAAAAATTGATGTCAGTTATAACAGCAATCATTCTAGCAAATTTCATTAATATGATCAGAGAAAAAGGGTGGACCACTTTCAACGCCAAGTTTGGAAAAACAATTTAAGAAACTTGATCTTTAGAATCAAACCTGGGTTGTCATGAAATTTGGTAATATTTATAATTTAGAGGTTGCCATAAAAATGCTGATTGTGCCTGTGGAAAAACAATAGGCTGAATCCACAGACCATTTTCCTTCAATAAGTAGAAAATGAACTTTGGATTTAATCCATTATGTAAAGCAATCTTATAAGTCAAAATATTATTTTTCATTTTCAGACTTAAAAGACATTAAATTAACTGTGCAATCCTAAACAGGTTTATTCCAATCTAAGCCTATTGACTTCAGTGGGCTTAGACTGGGGTAACTCTATTTAGGATTACACTGTTAGTTACCTTTTAGAAGAGAAAAACAATTCTAGCTCTTGTGACTGCAGAGAAAAGGTGGCGAAATTTCAAAAGCAGAAGGAAACCAGTGACATGCAATTGTTCATTGGTCGTGCAGTGCATCCCTCATCTACTCCTCTCTTGACCTAAAGCTCACTTATACCTAATTATATTTTTCTCCTTTTAAATTTTACCCTCCTCACCTATGCTTTCAAAATAATTCTTGTTTTAAACCCTGATTTTTGGAAGCTGAGTAAAACAGGCAGAATATTCACGTGTTTCATTTGCATGCTCCTTAATGGTACATTTTAAAATTTTTATTATTGTTATTGATACATTTCTGAGCTTAGTTTTCCCACTCACCAGTAGTGCTCAGAATTATGGGCAGATTTGGATTGCCATTTACCAGTAGACGACTGGGAGGGGGGAGGATCTCAATTTCCTCTTCTCCACTATGTCCTTTCCCCCCTCCTTCTCACCTTCCATAGCCTCTTCCCTATTGTCTAGTTGCATCATGTTGCCAGCTGAGCTGGGCTACTTCCCTACTTCCTTCTCTCCTTCAAACCCATTAAACAACTTACTTCTTATCAGCCCAGATCTCCATCTCCATTACTTAATTTTCTTAATTTATATAATGCCTGTCTCCACAATGGGGACCCAGAGCAGCTTACATCATTCTCCTTGCCTCCATATTATCCTCACAGCAACTCTGAGAAGTAGATTAGGCTGAGTGTGTGTGACTGGATCAAAGTCACCCAGTGACCTTCCACAGCAGAGTGGTGATTAGGTCTCCCAGATCCTACTTTGAAACTCTAAAACCATGTTGAAACTCTAACTACTACATTACACTTGCTAGGGGGGAGGCGGGAAGGAGGCTACTGTTTAATAGTAACAAGCAGCTAGACCTGGGTGAATCATGTAGGTCATGTGTTATGGAGTTGCTTTGGGAGCTTCCTCTGGGCCTGGCCCCAATGAGTCCTCCCTCCAAGGCCAAACAACTCTGAAAAAAGCCCTTACCCCTCACCCTGCCTTTTACTGACAGCAACCAAGCCTGAAATACTGACTAAACTGTTATGGTTGCCTAGCATCAGCCACTGAGGGCATCGGGTTAAAGCTTCAGGAGCTCTTTTTATCATTTTGGGTTTTTTAAACAACCCCTCCCCCCCCCAATCTGGGGCATTTTTCACATAAGAAGATTTGTCTTGTCTGTTCATGGCTACAATCTCCAGATTTAAGTATCCTCAGATCAGGGTCACTTAGTTATTAGCAGGGCTTTTTTCTGGGAAAAGAGGTGGTGGAACTCAGTGGGTAGCCAGCACAGGGGGCACCTCTTGGCGGGAGGTGGTGCCCCTGGTACCACATGTGAGCGTGCAAAGTACATGCACGTTCCCAAGACCAATGATGTCACTGTGGGTCAGCTGCAACAAGGGTTTTTTAAAAAAAAGTTTAAATCACCCTTGGCGAAAATGATCACATGGCTGGAGCAGCGTGGAGGGCCATCTAAACTCCCCTCTGTCTGGAGATCAGGGGGCGGCGCCACTAGCCATGTGTCCATTTTCAAGAGGTTCCAGAACTTCGTTCTACCGCATTCCTGCTGAAAACCCCCCCTGGTTATTAGTATATAAAACACCCCTTGTATAGTATTTTTTTTGTTTGTTTCGCTTCAAGAATGTTTAATGTTTCAGCTTTGGCTTAAATGCTGATTTGTTTCAGTCGTTGTCTATATTTCTTTTTCTTACCCTTTCTTTAAAAAAAAAAGACTAGTTATTGAATGGAGAGTTGATCATTAGAAATGTGTAGGGTTGGGACAAAAGAAGTATTTTCACAGAAACCAAATACTGTGGCTTGTCTAACATTTACTAAGGAACCAGCCTATGTTTAAGAATTAACGTTCTTAGTAACATACATCGTGGGGGGGAAAACCCTTATGATGTAATGCAGAATGGTGAATTTTTCAAGCCACCAATGATGCACTCCTGAGAATGGAATCAAGCCATTAGTACATCATGGAGAATTACTGATTCCAAAGAGACACCCTTGAGAGAGGAAGCAGTGTAATGAGAAAGCAGCAATGTTGTTCTAATATTTGTTGTTTCCCTTGAAATGACTAAAATACCTGAAATGATTTATACCTAATTGAGCATTGCCTTCCATCTGATAGGGTAAATGTTCTCAGGCCATTTATCATTGGTGGCTTTTCGAGATCTCCTAGGAGTACATGGTGTATATTTACCTTAACTTGGCTAGGTTGAGGAAAATAAAAGCAAGAGTAATATATGATATTGTGAGATTGGAACAAAAGTAAAATCATAAGGCTCATTTGATTTACATATTTTTATCCCACCCTTGGTGGCTAATAACAAGTGATAGAGTTTTATGATTTAATATGGCATCTTATTTTTTAAAAAAAATACTAATCAGCCTAGAAAAATAAAAAGACTAATTGGTGTGTCTTCATTTTGCTCTTTAGGATATGTATTGGCTAAACTGGGAAACAGGTTGCAATTCACCTCTGCCACCAGCCATTGGTAGGGATCCAAAGAACCATACAACTAATTCTGAGTGCTGGGGAGGAAGGGGCATTTTGTGTTTGAATTTCCAGGTGGACAGCCACCTGTGCCACTTTGCCAACTGCTTTTGAAACTGAGATCTTCTAAAGAAGCCTATTACAGGACACAAGGGCCTGCAGTTGGAAATGGGGGGAAAGTGCCAAAAATCTCATGGGGCATGCCTAAATCCATGGTCATACATAAAATAGCTCTTTAGATCCCAGCCAGTGGCGTTCTGTTAGCCACTGGATGTAAATGCAGACCCTTGTCAAACCCCTATGCATGATGTTAGTTGTGCCAAGTGTCCTTTTGCATGTGAATCTCTCTCTCTCTCTCTCTCTCACACACACACACACACACATACACACACACGCTTAATATATTAACAGTGCAATCCTATGTAAAGTTATTCCAGTGTAAGCTGATTGATTTCAGAGCATTAGACCAGCACAGCATAGCTTTGTTCTGGAATTCTGCCAAATGGTGCTTTAGTATATAAGATAACCTGGATCTTACATGGATCTTACATTGACTGTCTTAGCTTCTCTTAAGATCTAGCAATGGCCTGGAAAAAACCAAGACTTTCAGCATATTCTTGTGCTGCAAAAAATCAACAGGATAGGTGCTTTCTTTTTTTTTTAAGGAATCAAGGAATCACTTCTAATTTCTAATTACAGCAGTCTAGATTATAGGCCGCAAGCCATGTTGAACTGTAGCTAGTGCACTTGTGCGCGATTGCCTCCCATGCGTTCTTTAATGATCCAGGAATGCTCAGGAATCTTACGCTTTTCCCTGTCTGAAAGACAGCACCCCAAGAAGCGCAGTACTCCCTTTTTCATCATGCTGGAACTTTGATTTAGAGATTCAGCTGAAGGGATTCATTTTAGTTTTATCAAACTCAATAATTGAGTTTTAGAAACTTAACATTTTTCTATTTTTCCCCCTTATAAAAAGAATAACATTTTGCAATCTGTTTTGTAACACATGAATGTTTTTTCATGCCGTTCTTGTGGCAAGATAATCCAGTGTTGTACCTTTCCTCTCCCCCATCCTCCAGATTATTAAGATTTCTGGTTATAATAATCAAATAAGTAGTAAAATTAGGCTTGAAAATGAATGTTTGGTTTTATACCATAACAAAAAGGAAAATTGACCAAGACCAACTGAATAAGTAAGCTTTCTGATTTTGCTCCCTAAAATAGAAGTCTTTAACTGTGGAATCCAAGTACACAATATGATACTGGAAAAACGCTGCATAATATATATGCTGACCCTTGAATATATTACACGATGATTTTCCCAGTGGCATCCTACTGTGTGTGAGCCTTGCTGAGTGTGTGGTTGGATAGTGACATTCAGGCACCTTCACCACTATGCATCCATATTGTGATGGTTGGGTAATAGTGGAAGAAATTGTTTGTATTAGCTAATTTCTAGTATCTTTCTTTTAGAAACAAAGCCAATATGCTTGTATAGCTGCTAAACAGGAAACATGGTTAAGTGGGTGCTTTGATTTATGATCCTTGTGTGATCAATTTAAAGGGGCAATATATATGTTGAATAGGAACATAAATTAGTCTATCATGTTTTTCTAAAAACATATTTTCCCTGAAAAAATGACTCTAAGCATATATGAATCATTTGCTGTTTGCCACCTTATGATAATAACTACTTTTGAGCAATTGTCACAGATTATTCTATTTTTGTTTGGGGGCCATTTCTTTGTTTACTTCTGCATTGGTTTTGTATGTCAACTGCCCTGTGGCTCAGAGTGTGAACTGCCTCTTTAAAGTCTACAATATTGTTCTCTTCCAATATATTTTTGCATTTCCTCTAGGGGCGGAAAATGTCACTTAGTGATGCCGTAGCTTTAAGTACAGATGCCCTAAAGGTAGACCACTCAACCCAGGTTTCCGTTGGCTGCCCCTAGTCCTGTTTCTTTTAAGTCATCTTTTGATATTGCCTTTAGTATGAAAGATTATTTTGGCTGAGCTATGCTTAAAATACTGTTTACTTTTATATACACTTTAACATTCTCAAATTTATAATTAAATTCTATTTGATTATAAATAAGCTATATTTTATAGACAGTCCCCAACTATTTTTTTAAAAGACACAGTATGTACAGTTTTTAAAGTCTTCTTGCATATGCTGTTGGGAAACTTTTAAGGGAAGTTAAATTCTAAGCATTTTCAATGCACATGCATGTATGACTGAATTGTTAATTGCAACCTAAATTTTAATGGAATATGACTTTGATTAATAGATACTCTCCTTTTTCCATGCCTGCAGTTTTAATTAGTCTTTTTTAAGTTAAACTTATTAATGAAACAAAAAGATTGAATTCCTTTAAAAATGAACTCGCTGGTTGAGCTCTTATAATGTGGTTCTGCTTTTATCATGATCCTATATGACACATGTAAAATGAAATAATTATAAAGTAGCCTTTATTAATAATACGCTGGTTTTTAATGTGTTTTTTAGATTCCTGGACAACTTGGGAAACTTTTGCAAGAATGAGCATTCTGCTGATTGAAGCTTTTTATGGAGGCTCACACAAGCAGCTAGTGGATCTTCTACGAGAGGAAATAGAAGATTGTGTGCTCTTTACTCTCCCAGCAAAGAAATGGCATTGGAGGGCTAGAACTGCAGCTCTCTACTTCATGCAGACTGTACCAGTGAATGCTGATTACAGGTATGGAGAGCTATTACTGTCCTCATAGGTGTAAAACTTGAGAGCCAGTGTTGTGTGGTTATAGTATTGGACTGGGAGCTGAGAGATCTGAGTTTAAATCCCTACTCTGCTATTCACTGTTGCTCAGCCTAAACTATCTCACATGGTTGTTGTGATGATAAAATAAAGGTGTATGGAACTTGGTATGTTGTTTTGGGCTCTTTGGAGCTTGTTCGATCAATTTATTCAATACTCTGGCATTGGTCTGAAGTCAACTAGGGAGGAGGATGCTAGCTTGGAAAGAGAGGGCATGTGCTTTGCAAATATGATGCTATTATTTATTATTGGTACCTTTCCTGCTGCCTGCTCAGGTAAGGTTTCTGGGAGTGGTGTGGTAGGGATCTACCCCTTCAAGTTCCAGGGCTGCTTCCAGGGTCTGGGGCCAAGCTGTTATTTATTATTGGTACCTTTCCTGGTGCCTGCTCAGGTCAGGTTTCTGGGAGTGGTGCAGTAGGGATCTTGACCAAACGTGGATGATGGCTGGAGGAGAGCCTGCTGGCCCCCACGAACTGCCAGCCACGAACATGTTCATGAACAGGTCATGCTCGTAAGTGTTCGTGAGTCCCTGTTCATGAATGACAATGAACAACGAACATCATGTTCGGGTTTTTTTTCTGTTCATGTCTATCTCTAGTCAGGGAGGGGATCGTGAATGGAAACTGGGGAGAAGACAAAACTGTGACAAGTAAAGTGTTGTTTACAGACTTGACTGTAGGCTTGTCACAAATACTATATGCGGTCATTATGTCAAAAGAAATCCATTAGCCTATTTTATGTAGTATTGGCTGTAATTGATTATCTCTAACAACTTGGGTGTAACCTCATTCTTGCAAGGGTTTTCTCATTTTATCCTCCCAATAACCTTGTGAGGTAGGTTACTGATTTGTGCAAGGCCTTTCCATAAGTTTAATGGCTTGATATAGATTTGTTCTCCCCCAGTCCAAGTCCAGTACTTGCAGCACCCTCTTGGCTCCATCTATGTCGCATGCAGTTCATGAAACCATTTAGCAAACTAGAAAAGTTGCCTCTCAGTTACTGGAAAAACAATCACTGTTTCTAGCTAGCAAATAGTTATAGTTTTCAAATCTTGAGTATGTTTGGTTTTCTTATTTAGTGGGAGAGGTTTTGATACCAGTGACCTCTCTGGGTGAACTTTCACAGTTATGCTCTTCACACTATGACTTAAAAAGAAATCCAGTTCAAATGAGGGATGAGTTCAACATATGCTTGGGATGATGTGAATTTGACGAGCCCAAGTTTTCTGAGATCTGAACTTCCCACACGTTGTTCCTGATAATTCAACCAACCAGTTTAATAAACCCAAGGAGCTGTGTGAATCCTCGCTTAAGCTTTGGTTTTGATTCCATGCTGCATCATTTGTGTTTTTTGATTTACTATAATGCAAATACAATTTGACCACTTTAACAGTATTTAAAATACAAACCTTTAAAATAATTATTTTCTCTCTGGCTGTTCTTTGTGCTTCTTCTAATTCCTCATTGTCTGCCAGTCTGAAACATATATATAAAATTCCATTTGCCTGAGGTGTTGTGTGGGTTTTACATTGCCCGACTTCGGAACAATCCTGTTTTGTAGGAGTAAGTATGACAAACTATTATGTAAATTTTTTCTACATCACAACCACATCCTCCGACGCATTTCAATGTTATCTTGGCTCCTTCAAGGTCAGCAGCCCAAGCTGTCCAGTGCTAACTGTATTAAGCTAATCAGACATAACTCATAGGCATACACCTCATTAGTTTAACGTACAGTTACATTGACCTAAGATAACTTAATTCCAATTTGTCAAACAACTTACATTTTAAGGGGAAGCGCTTAAAAACTGATTTGAAGTTAGCAAACTTACAATCTGTCATGTACTTATGTGCAATATAACCTTCACACAGCAAATAAATCTACAATAACTAACATGGCGTAATGTAGAGGTGATAGCGCTTTCTTTCCTTCCGGCATTTGATTATGGAGGAAAACATTCAACCTGCTGACATAAGTGCATGTTTAGTAAGAAATAACAGCAACAATAATAGGGAGAAAGCAACAATAGTTAGTCAGAGTTAAAATTTGGAATTCCCATTGGTTTCAGTCAAAGAATTAGGCCTGTGCTTATCTGTTTCACCCTGAAATCAATAGTTTTTTCCCCCAAGAGTGAACCTTTGAATGGATTCACACCCATTATTAATAGTGGTAGCAGTAATAATAATTGTGTACCAGATAAACGACTAATAACAGCCGTACCTGTCGCAATCAGATCTAGCCACAGTGATCCATGCCTTAGTTATGTCTAGACTGGACTATTGCAATGTGCTCTACTTGGGGCTACCCTTGAAGAGTGTTCAGAAGCTGCAGCTAGTGCAGAACGCTGCAGCTAGACTACTGGTTGAAGCCAGTGATTGGGTTCATATAACCCCAATATTAAAGCAGTTACATTGGCTCAATTCACTCCTTAGCACAATTCAGGATTTTGTTTTTGGCCTTTAAAGCTCTCCATAGCTTGGGCCTGGGGTATTTGAAGGGCTATCTTCTCCCACATGTTCCTGGTCAGGAATTATGAGCACAGGGAGAGGCACTCCTGACTGTTTCATCTGCTAAAGAACCTCACCTGGGAGATCCATGAAAGGGGGCCTTTTTGGTGGCAATCTCACAATTATGGAACAGCTTCCCTAGGGAAGTGTTATGCAGAAACAGGTCCTCCTTGAATAGTAATCAGTACAATTAATTTGTATACAACACTGTGTAGTCCACCAACTTCTAATTGAATTCTCTAGAAAAGTGCAACATGCAAATATATATTTACAATCAAGAACATAAACAACAGTATTATAAATATACAAACTTCCATATGTAAAGCACACTCCAATCAATACAAATGTTCCTAGATAGTAGATTTCAAATCATCCAAGTCATTCCAAGTCGTTCCAAGGTACTGTCCATAAATTCATATAGTCCAGTTAACACTTGAAGAGAATTTCATGCAATTAGAAGTGTCTTATCCTGAGAGGGATACTTTCCTTGGTGTGGGAACTGCTGAAATCACTCCCAATCAATGCAAGGAAGCCACCTCTTATGGTCAGCCCGACAAAATTGCTAGACGATTTTGTTTCGCAGTCTTAGCTTTCTCAGGGGCTATATCTATATACAAATAAAAATGTTCATGTATTCCATCAATTAATGTACTCTAATGTTAATTATACACTCCTGTTTGATACTACTTACTTATTTTCAACTAAACGCCTATTCATTGGACACACTTGGAGCAGATGCGACGGAGACAATGTCTGTGCTCAACAACCGTACTTCCTGATCTTATACAATTACACCCTGCCGCCCCCTTCGCTCTTGTGTAATTCTTAAAGAAAACATGTTAAAGAAAACTCAGCATTTAGACCCTTTGGTGTCATGGTTTCTAATTTAAATGTCCAGAACATTTCTCTTTGAACCAATCTATTTCCTGAAAAACCGCTCTCCTTATTCCAGACCACCTCAAAAACTGAGAATCTGATCTCTTGTTCCGTGTGTTGCGCCTGTAAAAAGTGAGCTGTAAGGGGTACCTCCATGACTCTCCTTCTTATTTTAGATTGGTGCTCCTGAATACGTATCCTTACTGCACGAGAGGTGCTCCCAATATACATTTTATTACAAGGGCATTCTATTACGTAGATTACTCCTTGGGTATTACAGGTAGAAAAATTCTTTAGTTCTACTTCCCTACCAAGATGTTGTACCACCAAGTTCTTCCCTGAAATAACCAGGGGGCATACACTACAATGCCCACAACTAAAATGGCCAATTGGGCTGTCTCTTTTAACCTCTCTTGATTGAATGTCAGCCCTTATTAGTATGTCTCTCAAATTTCTTGTTCTTTTACATCCTATCCTCGGTGTACCAGTGCAGCCAGGAAGATGTTGAACCAAATGCCAATTGGGACCTTTTTATATCCCACTAATCTGGGATGCCCATGGAGTAAAGTTTATTGCCCAATGTATTCTCTGTTCTTCCCCTTTCTCTGTCAATTTCCATAATTCTCTTCTAGGGGTCGTATCTGCCCGGATGCACACTCTCTGTATTGATGTAATAAGGTATCCCCTCTGGATGAAATTCCCCACTATTTTCTCTCTTTCTTTGGTGTAATCTGACTCAGTTGTAGAATTTCTCTTAATCCTTAACATCTGACTATATGATATGTTATTCTTTAGATGGGCAGGGTGGTATGAGATGAAATGCAGATAAGAGTTTTTATCTGCTTGTTTGTGAAATGGTTAGACCTATTGTCTGTGTATTTGTAAATTATGACATCCAAAAAATTAATTTCAATGGAACTAAAGGATCTGATAAACTTAATGTGGGGATCTAGGCTGTCCATCCAACCGGTAAATGCCTCTATTAGTTCTGGATTTGAAAAAAATTAAAAAGATGTCATCTGTGAAGCACTGGTAGTAGATAATCTCTGCCTGATAAGGATTAGTCAAAGGGCACAAAATATTTTGCATCTCCAATGTGTTCATATAGAGGTTCGTGATTGTGGGAGCCACCAGGCATCCCATTGCAACTCCTCTTATTTGTAGGTAGTAATCAGACCCATAATGAAAAAAAATATTTTACACAATTAAATCTGCTAGGGAAAGCATAAATGAGGTCAGAGGGGCTGGATTTTCCCGTTTCCTTAAGGCTTCCTCAATCGCTAATCTCACTCCCTCCAGGTAGATAGAGGTATATAACGAGACCACATCAAAGGTGGCAAGGAGAGATCCCTTAGGGATATCAAGCTTCTCTAATTCTAAAATTAATTGGGCGGGGTCTTTTAAAAATGCTGCTGTTTTAAGGACCTTCGGTTGTAATTGTTTATCAAGGAGGTGAGCCAGCAGTTCCAACAATGAATTCATGCCAGCTACAATGGGTAGACCCGGTGGGGGAAACCCATCCTTATGGACTTTGGGTAGGATATAAAAAGTCGGCATTTTTGGATCCTTGTTATATAAAGTCTTATGTAAAGCAGGCAAAATCTCACCTGCCAACATGGCTTCAACTAATACAATTTTAATTAAATAAGCCACATGTATGCTAGGGTTCTCCTTGATTTGTCTCTAGCTGTCCTCATCCTGTAACTGCCTAAGTACTTCTTTTTCATAGTCCTCTCTGTTAAGTAGGACTGTGCCTCCTCTTCTATCAGCAGGTTTTATCACTAGGTCTTTATAATTCATAAATTCCTGTAAAGCCCGTCTCTCCTCCTTTGTTAAGTTATGCCAGACTCTTTTATTACTCTTTTCGGCTACTTCTATATCTCGCAAAACCACTCTTTCAAAGGTTTCTGTACTGGGATCTGAAATCGTTGGTAAAAATGTGGACTTAGTCTTTATCATTGCTTTATTTTTCATCGACACAGGGTTTCACCATACATTTTTCTAAGTTTCAGCAGATGAATTAACTTGAATAAATCAATTCTTGTGTCAAGTGGTGAGTAAAAGGGAGTGAGAACAAACCCTAATCCCTTGTTTAGAACAGTTAACTCTACTGAAGTTATTGTTCTCCTCGAAAGATTGAAGACTAAGTCTCCGTCTTTCTTTTTTGTGATGGTTGTCTCGGACCCGAAGGTCCCCCTAAAAAAGCCTGATTAGTGGAAGATGCTGTTCTGTTCCTCAAGTATCTCCCTGTATTCGGTCCTGCCAAGACTTCTACTTCTGAAAAATCAAAATTGTCAGATTCAGATTGTGAGTCCGTGGGATTGCCACAGATTACCTTTTTAAAATTCAGTTTATCTCACCACTGATACACACGTTCTGAAGCATAATCCCTCATATCTCTCTGAAACTTTTGTAGTTTGAACTCTCTGAGTTTTCGTTCAAACTCCCCTAATTTGGTATCTAAATCATTGGCTGATCGTGTATATTCCTCCTCACTGTACTGGTCCTTTAAATTTGTCATGATCTCTTTTTTTTTCAATTTAGTCTCCTCTCTCTTAGATGTTTTTACAATTAACAAGATTAAATCCAGTGAACATTTATTAAGTGTTGCCATCCATTTCTTTTTAAACTCCTCATCTTGCTGAAACATACCGGGAAGTTTATGTATGCATAAACCTCTCAGTATTTTGTTTCGTTTATGATATTCAGTCAGGGATGTAACTTGCAGATACATTTTAATTCTTTTCTCGTTCAAATTTTGAAAATTATTCCAATCCGCATCAGGGACGGTGTTGCCCAGTTTCAAAAAAGAAGGAACATCTTTGAATATATTGTCTCTATCTGCATCGGAGTATGCAAATACAGATTGAAAATGACTCATGGCCTCAGTCTATAACAACAAGCACTAAAGAGGCAAAAGGAAAGACTGCAAAGCTTTACAGAAACAGATTCTCCTTGAATAGTAATCAGTACAATTAATTCATATACAACATTGTGTAGTCCACCAACTTCTAATTTCATTCACTAACAACATTCATTCACTAACAATAGTATTATAAATATTCAAACTTCCATATATAAAGCACACTCCAATCAATATAAATGTTCCTATATAGTAGATTTCATATCATCCAAGTCATTCCAAGTCGTTCCTAGATACTGTCCATAAATTCATATAGTCCAGTTAACATTTGAAAAGAACTTCATGCAATTAGAAGTGTTACTGGAAGTTCTAAATTCCAGTAACATAAAAGTTCTTTTATGTTACAGGAAGTTCTGAATTGTGTTGCTTTTAAACTTTGTTTTATCTGTGATTGTTTTTATTTATATTGTAAGCCACCTTGATTTCCTGCATTGTAGAAAGGCAGCTAACAGATGATTTATATAATTAAATAAAATAAAGGAATAAAAGTGGAAGTACACGTTATTCACAGGATGAGCTATGGTGGCCTTTTGTTGCATTCTGCTATCTCTCTCCATACCCTTTAGGTATGTGTAGATTTACACTTACTCTTAGGTAAGAGTAGATGACTGGGGAAGGCAATGGCAAACCACCCCGTAACAAAAGTCTACCAAGAAAATGTTGTGATGTGATGTCCCCCCATGGGTCAGTAATGACTCGGTGCTTGCATAGGGAACTACCTTTACCGACCCTTTAGGTAGGTTTATTCCTGCATTTTGTCAATCTCTCCACCCCCACTTGTGTCAGTTGACATTATGAAGTGAGGCAACGAAATGTGTGGTGTGAAGATGTTTAAACACTTGTTATGGGGAAGAAGGAGTTTAATAATTCAATATAGAGAAGCAACTTCTGGGGTGGGGGAACATCAAGTGTAATATACAGCTCTGCACTATATGAGAAAAAACTAGTCATAATTTTTCTATTTTTGTAGTTTGTATTATTGTACTGGTGTTCTTCACATAGTTTACTTTTCTGATTTGGACATTCTTTTGAGAATGAAGCTACATGTTATCTCAACAAATGAGTATTATCCAAACCTGTGTTTGCTGAGAATATAACTATGGCCAACAGGGAACCCTTGTAGGGGGAGATTAGTAGGTGAGAGAGGAGGGTACATAATCCCTTATAAATTATCTTTTGCCAGTCTTCTTCTCTAAACCCTGTTTTCTTCTTTCCAGTCAGCTTAACTTCTGGTTTCCAAGCCTGACGAGAAAAAGTGGTCTTGAAACATGTACAGATGAAAACAGGTCAGCAGTGAAAGGATTATGTGTATTGCTGCCACCTGTTGTTTGTCTCCAGTTTTTCATAGAAGGAACCCCGTAAGGGGTCCTGTGTTTTCCTAGTGTTAGCTACTTCTCCCCTCAAATTTAGCACTAGTGTTACCATTGTTCAACTCTCCTGAAAAGTTTCAGTACCTACACTTCATTCTATATGAGAAATGTGGCTGTGAATGATGCTTCTAGTGACTGGGGAACAAAACTAAGAAGCGTACATTATGATTCACAATGAGTTATATTTGATTAGGCATACTGAGTTTCCAAGAAGATGGACATGCACATTATAAATAACCTAATGGATGCTCAGTTTCAAGAAACATTTAGTAATATGTTTTTAAGATGAATGGCTTAGCAGATCGTTATGTCTCCACCTAGTAAGACCTGTTGATGCTTGTGGAACACAGTGGTCTTTGCTGTGGAACTGGTTTTACCCCATTGGGCTCAGTCATACTACCTACTTTTTCACCCATGCAGAAGAAATTAATCAGAGAAGTTGCTTTGCTTATTCCTCCCCACCCCTTCAGCTTTTGTGAGAGGTAAGTAATGAAGCAATGGAAGAGCTGTTTTTTTCTGGCATCACTAACACTTGGGGAATCCACATGATTGCATGAGGTTTGCTGAGATTAATCAATTAATAATTTGTCTGCAGAATAATGTTGGGTTATCAGCTGATGGAAAGTAAATCGCAATGTGGGAAAGTGTGTTTTGTGGCCCTCTAAACTTTATTTAAGTAGGGGAATTACAATAAGTGTAACACCCATCTATAGTCATTAAAAGATTTTTGAAAGAAGGAAGAGCGTTATGAGATGGAGTAATGTTGAAAAATAGATAGCATAGTTTCTTTTAATATACAGCCATATGTCTTGATTATTTGAAAGTAAGCTGAACCTATGAATAATATAGAAATAAAATAAATACAAGACACTTTAAGAGGATAAACTATACTAATTAAAAATCATAAATGTAGAAATACTGAATCATAGCACATGATTTCATTACATTTTAGTACTGGCAGTGTAAATACCAATATACATAAAATGAGGAACATTAAATGCATTTTAACAAAACCCAAACAATTCCCCAGATTTTCTAAAAACCTAAAATGTAGGAAGGAAATAGGCTGAAGCTGGAAAAGAAAAACTACAAAGTTTTTGTTTCTTTGTAAGAATAGACTTGTAAAATAATTAGCAAAACCTTTATACATCTGAGATGACTGGAAATGCATACTATAGCTTCAATGAATAATCAGTTCTTGGTCAGAATTTCATTTCTGCCTTTGCTTAAACAGTTTGCAGAATATATAACTTTTCATGTGTTTTCAATATTAGTATGCTCAGAGTTTTGATCTATCAGGTAAAAAGGAGGTCTCGTCAGCAGTCAGTCAGCTGGCCACGTGTTATATAATTAGATGTGTCAAGAAGCTAGCAAAATCCAGTGAACAACTGAGTCTATCTCATTAGATCTTAGAACAAAGGAGATGGAAAGAAGTTAAAGCTTAAGATTCCTTTAAATGATGCAACACACCTTTAAATGAAGTCCTGGTGCTTTGAGTGAATGTAGACTGTTAATCATTAGAGATGGGCATGAGCAGCAATACGAACAAAAAAAAAGCCATGAACAGCCCAATCTGCTGTTCACGAACAAGCTGTTCGTGAGGCCCCATTCTAAACGAACAGGTGGTCGTTGCAAGCCTCGTTCGTTGCTGTTTGTCTTGCTGTTCGTCAAGCCAGACAGTCTGGCACCTGCAATCAATTCCCTTGGCAACTTAGGCAGGGATTGTCTGAACTCTGTCTGAACTCCTGCTGTTGCCCTGGAAATCCCAGTCTAAGACCAATTTAGCTTGATAGGTAGGTTTTCCTTTCAAGTGTGGAACTCCAAATTTGTTACAACAAGGGAGCAAAGACCAGGGGTGAGGGGGGCTCCCAGCTCTGACTTTGCAGACCATGGAGAGGGAGAGAGACAGCTGCTGTTGGCATTTTGATAGAGTGCATTGGAGCTTGAATTTTCTTTGTGTGTGCTGGGATAGGGATCTACCCCTTCAAGTTCCAGGGCTGCTGCCAGGCTCTGGGCCAAGCTATTATTTATTATTGGTACCTTTCCTGCTGCCTGCTTAGGTAAGGTTTCTGGGAGTGGTGTGGTAGGGATCTACCCCTTCAAGTTCCAGGGCTGGTGCCAGGCTCTGGGGCCAAGCTATTATTTATTATTGGTACCTTTCCTGGTGCTTGCTCAGGTCAGGTTTCTGGGAGTGGTGCAGTAGGGATCTTGACCAAACATGAATGATGGCTGGAGGAGAGCCTGCTGGCCCCCACGAACTGCCAACCACGAACATGTTCGTGAATAAGGCCATGTTTGTGGTTGTTCGTGAGTCCCTGTTCGTGGCAACGGGCAACGAACAACGAACATCATGTTAGTTTTTTTCCTGTTCGTGCCCATCTCTATTAATCATGTGATAAGTTAATGTGGTTTTAATGTAAATCCTTAGTTTCAGTTCTTAGTTTCTGGAAGTAGTGATCGCTTCTCCATGGTTCTATTGCATATTGTTCCAGTAATGTAGAAGTCACATGAGGGGGATCATATGAGAAAACTAAGACCATCGTCTTATCCCACCCACCCCCCAATCTCACCTCTGCTATTGGTATGGTTCTGGTTGTATTATTGTGTCCTCCTTTATTTCTGCTTTCCAACCTTACTGAAGCTGCAAATAGACTTGTCCCATTGAAAAAAAATCAGGTATCTACATTTTACTGTCAGTTAATACATATCTGCATTTGATCCGAAACCCAGGGAAACACTAAAATTCTCCTTGCCACTTGCCAGGGTAGCACTATAACCAACTAGCTGAATACCATCATCTATTTGCTAATGGTTTACATTGCTACGTTAAGAATAATATTTTAACCAAACATTTTAGGGCAGCGTGCAAGTTACAATTTGGGGAGAGTGCCAAGCGAGATTGTGACTGCTGGTCCTCCTTTGTCCTTATCTGCTTTTGGAGTATAAGATGTGAACAAGACCCTGTGTACATGCAGGTTACATACTAGGCATCGATTGTACATGTGACCAGGCATTTCTCAGGCTCTTTTTCACAAGTTATCCTGTGTGTGCATAGAGGTGGGGATGAATCAAGCAGGTATGATCCTGCTTCTCCCATGTATGTTTACTGTGCCTATTTGTGAACAGTCCTCCAGTCTGTCTACATAGCAAGATTTCTCTTGATATACATAGACCTCCAATTCGGTCTAGGCATTCCCCCCCACACACATTTAATTTACAGCAATTCTGACAAAGCTTTATAAGCAGCTCTGTAAAAAAAGCCAAAACAAAACTTACACATGCACCCTGAACAAATGCAAGAACAAAACCTTTGAAATGGGGCAGGTTACAAAAGGGAGGGCAATGTAAAGAAAACTTGTCATTTTAAAACTATAAAGCTACCATCTGTCAACATTTTCATGAGAATCAAAGCTGATTAATGCAAAGTGAGTGTTTAAGATCATATTGCTGTCTTCAGGAATAATTATCAGGTGGTCCAATTGGTTATTTTTTCACGTATTACAGTAAAGCTTCTTGTTGTTTGGTTATTGCCTCAGATTACTAGGCCTGCTTCTTGATTTTAAACATGCACAGCTAGTAGATTACCTTTTGCTTCAATGGAATTGAGTGTGAGGAAATAGGAGCCACATCTTTCTTACTATGTTGCTCTTCTAATATGTTATTACTGTAACCACAGTCTATTGGGTACAGGGTCTATTGTGTGCATTGTCAACTTGCTCATATCTCCAGAACCTTTAAGGATGGCATGTTTGCATTGTCATCTCCCTTCTATTGATAAGTAATGGAATGGCTGTATGTGCCAATGTAGTTGTCAAAGCCACTAGCTATGTCTCCAGAACAACTGCTGTTCACTGTACCATCTATTTGCCAGGTATCGTCTTCTTTGGACCTTTGTTTATCAATTATGGCCCACGTTTTATGAAATGGCCTCTCTGAAGAGGCCTAGAGCCTCTTTCCCTAGCTCCAGGTGGGTAGCTGTGTTGGGCGGCAGTTGAAGAGCACGATCCAGGTCCAAAGCACCTGAAAGGCCAATATCTTGGAAATCTAGTTGTTTCTAAGGTGCTATTGGACCAAAATCTTTCCCTAGTTCTTTTCTGTGGGTTAATACAAAGTGAATGTTTAAGGTCATATTGATATTTTTGTGAATAACTTTCAGGTAACCCACTTGGTGGTTATTTTTTTTCTGTTTACCACAGAACCCTTTTTAGGAAGACCTTTAATAATTAATAGTGAGGGTTGTTGTTTTAGCAAGGTATTGCGATAACATTTTTGTATATTCATTTTTTATCGATGATGAAGTATTTTAAACCATGCTATTTCACTTTGTACTTATCAGAGAGGTGGGACAAATTGATTAAATAAATAAATAAGGCTCAGACGATTAAAAAAATTAAGGTAAATTATGAAAGCCATGAGAACTAAATGGAACTTGCATGTTTGAGAGAAATAAACTTCTAAATACCAGATATGTGGGACAAATGGGAGAATTCACGAATGCCTTCATGTCCTACTTAAAGCTCCTCCAAAGCATCTGGCTTTCTATTGAAGACATATTGTAATATTAGATTGACAGTGCAGTCTTAAGCAGAGTTGCACACTTCTAAGTCCAATGAAGACAACAGATGTATCAAGATGTATCTTATGCCCTTATACGGTAATGATGGGTGATAGTTGCCATGCAGTAACAACTAGACATGAGCACGAAATGGAAAAGGCCCGAAATGAGTTTTGTGTTTCATCGTGATCCATGAATCGCAAATCACGAAACTTCATGAAATAGAAATGTTTGCTGAAATTATTCATTAGTTTCGTGATTCATCAGAACCCAGGGCATTTCAATGGCCCCCTTCATACCCAGAGATGCCAAACTTGCAGGGAGACTTCAGCAGGCTCTACTCCACCCACCCTCCCAATTTGCAATACATTGATCAGGAAGGATGGGAAGGGAAGTGCTACCAGAGTGTTTGATCAGAGGAGAACGAAGGACCGGCCATGGTGGAGCTGGGCCGGGAAGACAGAGTGAGGGGTGGGGTGGAGGAAAAAAGGCACCCTAACCCAAAGACCTTCCCACAGCAAGGCCAAGAGCTAGAAATAAGAGGCGTCTTACACTTACAGTCTCTTTAAAGCAGAAGCAGTCAAAAGCACAATCTCAAATCCTTCCACACACTCTCCCACTCCAATTCCAGCAAAACGCTGACATAGATCAGAACAGGTGGCTGACAGACCTGCCTAACAGGGTTTGGAGGGGTGAGATTGGTGTGCCCATGGCTACAGAAGGCCCACCTCCTTGGCTGCCTTGGGGATTTCCCTCCAGTTCCTGCCTGTATCGAGCAGAATGGAAGCTCTCCAGATGGCTAGGAGAGCTGCCAATCAAGGGTAAATGGGCTACGATTGAGGTTTCCAATGGCAACGAAAGGTCTGGGCCCATTGTTGCCTAGG
Source organism: Eublepharis macularius (assembly GCF_028583425.1). NCBI lineage: Eukaryota > Metazoa > Chordata > Lepidosauria > Squamata > Eublepharidae > Eublepharis > Eublepharis macularius. Next base: position 180,975,895 of record NC_072791.1, on the reverse strand, counting down.
GAATCAATGGATCGGCACCAGCCTGTCTGCAATCACGTAACGTTCATGAAGCTAATGAAACAGGGCAGAAAGTTGTGAATTTCGTGATAATTTTGTGATAACCGCGGCCCCACAAAACGCTGTTTCATGACATATGAAACAGCCTGTTTCGTGACAAAATTTGCTTCGTATTTCGATTAGTGCCCAGGTCTAGTAACAACAGCTTTTCTGCTGCATAGATGCAGAGGAGTCAGCCGTGTTAGTCTGTGGTAGCAAAATCAAAAAGAGTCCAGTAGCACCTTTAAGACTAACCAATTTTATTGTAGCATAAGCTTTCGAGAATCAAGTTCTCTTCGTCAGATGCCTCATACAGAGACTGGTCAAACCAGTCTCTGTATCAGGCATCTGACGAAGAGAACTTGATTCTCGAAAGCTTATGCTACAATAAAATTGGTTAGTCTTAAAGGTGCTACTGGACTCGTTTTGATTTTTCTGCTGCAGTAGTTCATGAGTTTCTGCCATAGTTGCCACCTGTGTGCATGTTTGTCTGCAGTTTGTTTGCTGGAACACCCGTCTTGTTAAAACAAGTGATTAGGGTCTTAAGGGACCCAGTTCTCACATTTCAGCTGCTTGGGTGGCATTGGAAGGGTCTTCTATATGCTTGAGTAATGTGTCATGGTTATAATGAACATAGGATGTACTAATTCAGGGGCCGAAATCTGCATGGCTACTTCCCTTACTGCTGACAACAAACCTATTAAATTTTTCAACACATCTGGCAACAAAAAGCACTGTACAATGTGTCTCATTATATCTGTAGTATGTTGTTAAACTGGAAAAAAACCATTTTAAGCACAATTGGAAGCCGCAGAATGTAGGTGAAGTGGCCTTCAGGAAGGGATCAAAATGAGACCAACAATGGGCTTTGAAGACAAGTATTTCTAACAAAACCAAATGCTACAGCTAGTGATTTAATTTGTTTTAAAAGCTGCTAAGAGATTGGGCTAAGCTTTCTCACATACTTTTGAGAAATTGAAAACTCTTAATTTCGTTTGTTTTTTTAGAAGATTCTAAAGGTCTGTAAATTGTGGTGCAAGCAATATTTTGTATATGAATGCTATTTCACTGGTCTGCTTGTGAATTGAAGTACCAAATGGCATGCTTGTGCACATTTGCTCGCTTGTTCTCTCTCTTAAATCTTTGTTATTTTTAAAAACAAGCAAACCAGATCTAAGCTCCATATCTAAAATTTGCCTCAGGTCTTAGTATCATGTTAGATATTTCAACAAAATAATCCATGTTCCGACTGCACACCTCAGTGCTGTCTTAGTAGGTTGGTGGCTTTCACAGCCATCAGGGTTTTTTCTCATATAGCTCCATCAGTTAAAATAATGGCTTTTCTTTCTGGGTAAAAGTGTAATAAGCATACCGTTTGTCTTTTAAAATACAATTGTCAAATTTTAAGGAGTAAATATATTTTGAGCATTTACCCCGAAGGTCTGTAGGGACAGAATCTGTTAGAAATAATACCTTTTATTCATATGAGCAGTTACCTGAGGGGCAGTGTAAAATGTATTATTTATTTTTTGAAAATATGTTAGGAGAGCTATTAAAAACATATAGTTGCATATATTTGAAATTCTGCTGTAACATTTAATCCCTTTTGTATACATGCATGCACTCACACACATATAGTTGAACCTTTTTCTGTACACTTCTATATGAGGATTATATCTAAATGCAAACATTCTAAAAGTGGCACCTTTATTATCTATTTATTTATTTTTAACATGTATAAGCCCCCCCCCCCACACACACATAAACCTTTCTCCCAGATATCTTTGAACCAAGGTGGGTAACAAAAATAAAATCAGTGCAGTGTCACATATTCTGTGCATAACACAAATAAACAAAAAGCAGAAAATCTTCAAAAAATAAAATCCAACTGAGACTCTTGTCCTTCAGGAAACCCCAGAAAAGGCCCTTTTTAAAAGTTCTCTTTTAGATGATACCCAACATGGTATGAGAGATGTAGATTTTCTAATTTCTTCAGAGTGGTTGTTCCACAACATCATAGTTGCCACAGAAAAAGCCCATGAACAGGCAGCAGCAGAACGTACCCTCGTGGTCAGAACAACCAAAAGGAATTGCTGTGCTGAACAAAGCTACTTCACAGCGGTTCATACAGAGACAGATGGTCCTTCAGGCATGTGGGCACCTGGTCACGAAGACATTTAAAGATAAGTGTCATCACTTTGTATTGGGCTTGGAAATCAAAAGGCCGCCAATGCAAAGGTTGCAAAATAGGAGTAATTTGGTCACTGCTGCCCAACTGATAATAGATGGGCTGTTGCATTTTGTACCAACTGAGGTTTCACACTATCTTCTAGGGCAGTCCCACATACAGAGTGTTAAAGAAGTCAAGCCACAATGTTAATGTTACATGGAGCATTGTGGCCATTGTCAGTCTCTGAATAGGCAGAGAGCTTCAGGCTAAATGTCGCTGGTCAAAATGGAATTTTGGCCACAGCAAAACCTGTTTTTCAAATAATAGAGCTGAGTCCAGGAGGAGTCCTAAATTCTTCATGGCCATCTACGGTAGAGAGTAAGATCTCCTCCGTAGCAGATGTCTTACTGACCAGCATTATCTCAGTCTTGTCAGGATTCAGTTTTAGTTTATTCTCCTTTACCCACTTGCATGGAAAGTGATTGGACATCCAATCAAAAACTATCCAGTCAGACCACGTCAGAGGTACACCTTCTACCTCGATATCTGATGTCAAATACTCTAGCAGTAGCAAGTGATTAACTGTATCAAAGGCAGCTGATAGATCCAGGAGGACCAGTAGGGAGGTATTTCCCTTATCTGGTTGTAAACTGAGATTAGCAATTATGCTGTCTCTGACTCATAGTTTAGAAGGCAGGATATGCTGCACATATGGAATTGGATCCAAATGTGCCCTTTCACACATGGAAGGAGCCAACCCCTGCTTCTCAACAATTACTAGGGAAGTGGGAACTATACACAGTATCTAAAGCTGGTGGTGCTGTTGCGGACCTTTGAATATGCAGTGTTGTTTTACAAATGTGACTTTAATTGTAAGGTCATCAACAGTATTTTACTTAATCAGTTTGTAGCAAAGATTCTTGTATGGTTATGGAGAGGAAATTGAAAGCAGAGATAAGGCCATCTTTTCACTTCAGAAGCTTACATTTAGAGTTCCTATTAGGCTGTTATGCCTTTATTAACACTTGTGCTAATTAACTTCATTAAATTATTCTCTCTCGGTCTTCCCTGCAAACCCGCCCCCCCCCCTTGTGTGTTGTATTCTGTTTTGGCCAATTCTGGAGACTTTTCTGGTGTTGCATGAATGCCCTGGAATGGCCTGTCTGAGAACATACAGAAAGCACTTCCATTGCTATCCTTTTCACAAGGCATGCAATGCTGTCTTCATTCAGCAGACTTCTGGTTGATAGTCTCTTGGTTTTTTAAGTTGGTCCTGGATTACTTATTTTGTAGGCAAGTGATGTTTATTATTGTTACCTTAATTGAGTTTGTTGATTTTATTGTGTTACATTTGGCTTTACTGTGACCTCAGGTCTTTCAGACCTGTTGGTTAGATGCCTTGGAGGGTTGCTAACCTCCAGATGGGGCTTGGGGATCTCTTGGGATTACAACTGATCTCTAGACAACAGATATCAGTTCTCCTGGAGAGTACAGCAGCTTTAGCATTATACTCGAACTTTTCAGGAATTTCACAACCCAGATTTGGCGACGCTAGTCATTTAGGAAAGATGTGGAATAAATAAATAAAAAGAGTATATGCCGCTTTTAGAACTATGTTAAACATTTAGAAATCATAAATGCTAGCTGAAATCTAATGAAAATGATTGATTCATATGTTCTTTTTTATGCAAATTTAAGCACAGAAATCATTTGAAGTAGTGATCAAGTCCTTTCCTTGAAAATAAAATGTCCTCAGCTTCATTGCTCATGTCCTATTTTTAATTTTTTTCCAGGATCATGAATATCGTATGTGAATTATGATGCTTCTGTTGGGCATAATAGCCTTTGAATTGTATAGATAAATGTGACCTGAGTGGATACCTCCATAATGTCTCTGCCATAATAATGTGATGGCTGTACCTTTGATTATCTTGGGCTTGGTTTTCATCTTGTAAAATTTGCAGGTATAACTGGGAGTAAGGGAGTAGAGGAGCAAGGAGGAGATCTCAGAACAGGAAACTGGAATGCCAGCAGATACCTTACATTGACAATAGAACCTTGGGTGGAAGAGGCTCTAAGAACTGAAATTGCTGCGAATTGGAAATTTGCGCAGCTGGTATCTGTGCAATGTACTACAAAAGTAGGAATGTAAACAGACTTCAGTGATCCTTGGTTTTAATTTATTTTTCTTTAAGTTAAGGGCTTCTAAGGCCATCTGTGAATATTCTGTTGGTTAGTGTATAGCAATTCAACATTTGCTGCACTGTATTTTCTAAATGCGTGGTTTTGTCCCTGCTTTTTCCTGCCCTCTCATATGTGGTACCCTGCTGATAGTACTGACTCTTCCATGTTGATCCACTTTCAGGCTTGAGGCTGTGCTATCCAAAGAGGCCTTCCAGCTAACCATGCACTTAAGGAAATGTTCCAGTTTTTTTTAAAATTCCATCTGCTAGATTGCTGCCTGTCTTTGTTATATCTGTGTGCTATTACGCTAACACCGATTGCACTGTAAGAAAACAGTGAAAGTCTTAAGTGAATTTACCTACAGTACATGAAGATAGCGGCAGTAGAAAAGATCTAAAACAGAAAAATGGCTGAGTGCTAACACAGAGCAAAAAGATTTATGATCAAGCCTTTTAAAAATAATCAAAATAGGAAACTTATACCTCAGTTAAAAAAACCCAGAGTTTTAATATAACACTCATGACAGAATGGAAAGAGGACTGCTTGTGGTGACAGGCAGAGGAAGTGCTTACGGTCTGGAGTTCTGAGGATGGAAGAAGCTGAGGTGACTCCAAGCGCTCTCATCTCTTGCTTCATACTTTGTAGTTATGGCTGACCTGCACATTTGTGACAGAATTTCCTTGTGACGTACCACGAGGTGAGCACAAAATACAGATTGCTTTCTTCGCCTCCTATTCAATGCAAGTCATGTTCTGTCCAGTGAATTATAGCAGCTGTTTCCCTGTTCTTCCATCACATTCTAACAGGAATCCCCGCTCCTGCCCCAGACCTTCTGCATCTGAAATGTTGTGGGAATCCAAGTTTGGTAGCTGGTAATAAGTTTGCACAAAGCAAGTAATATTTATACAGACACTTCTAATGTACACAGTGCTGTCTTACAGTATTTTTTATTTTCTGTTTTTTCACATTTTGAATTCTCTGGGTTCTGGAATCTAGACATCTTTTCTTCACCCAAGCCTTCTGAGATTGTGAGACTATAGCACTCCAGTCAATGTATCTTGTCTAGTATATGGTGGAGAAATGTAAATTTGCCTTTTGGGATATGGACCTCAAGCTGTTTTCTCTATTTGTGTTTCATTGTTTTTTAAAAAAAATATGAAAAAAATTCTAGACCCATTAAGACTAGAATCTTCTGTTCTGAGTTCAGCTTTGAGTCATTTGCTCTGTGGAACTGAGCTAACCAGAGATATAGCACTACTGGAAATAAGATCAGATATCATGGCCTGTCACACCCGCCTCATTAAAAAGAATTAAAATGCTGATGAGAGTTCTGTAATAATGCAAAAAGGATTTTTGCTTTTAATGTTAGCTTTCAAGTGAATCCCTTTAGCATTTCAGTGGCAATGAGTTCCATTGATTCAATTAGAAAGATAATTATATAATATTTCAGGTACACTGTAATTATTAATATAAGAAATTTTATTTATATAATTCTGCACATCTTTTATACTGTACTGTAACACACACACACACACACACACACAGCAAGATTCGGGTCTGGTAGCACCTTAAAGATCAACTAGATGTCCAGCCTATGAGCTTTTGAGAGTCAGAACTCTTTGTAAATGCTTGTGAATATATCCTTCCTTATCACATACTCATTCGATATAGGCATTTGGGGGAGTGCCTTTCATTTCTGACTATTTCTCCCTTGAGTTTGATTGTGTGAAATTATTTACATCTATAAATAGTTTTCTGTAATTTGGTATTCTTGCATTTAAAAGTAATAATAAAAATCGTCATTCCATACAATCTATTTGACCACAGCTGTGCATTTAGATGTCTCCATTGAGCTGTCCACTTAAGATAGCTAAGCCTACGGCTGTATTCGCCCATCTGGCTGAGGGAGGTAAAGAATCAAGGCTGGCTGTGTTCTAGGAGAGTGAGGAATTCAGCCTTGGGGAAGGGCAGGCAGGCCACTTCTCTATGTCTCTGCCAGAAGAAATTGCTTCGAAGGAGGGTAGTTATCATTTATGCTTAAGTTTACATGAGTGTCAGAGTTAGGAAGGGTGCCTAATCTCATGAACAGTGAATCCTCTTGCTTTCCGCAACTCACATACAGAGCACATTGGTCTTCCCAGTGCCATGTGCTGGGAGGTCAGTTTATGAAGTATACAGTTAATTGTTTTCTTTCCCACTTGCTTCTGTGTAGCTCATCTCATACAAATGATTAACAAAAGTTGCATTTTAATTTGCAAAATAATTCTGTAAAATATGGGCTGGTGATTGAATATTGCAGGGTTTGGATGCCTAGTAAATTAAATGTATTTGGCATTCCCAAATAATGCAAGTATCTGGAAATTATGTGAAACAATCTTCAAATTAAAGGATAATGACTAGTGCATTTTGGACTATAAAACACCACTTCTCCCCTGCATACTTGCTGGAGGTTTAAGTTGTAATTTCTTAATTCATGGTGGTTTGATATCTTCAAGTGCATCTTTCAAAAATGCTAAAAAAAATTCTTCAGGTTTGGTTTTTAATTCTATACCAATGTATATTTATATAATAGCATGGAATTTTGAAATGCCAAGTGACCAGTTTTGCCTTCTGACCACAAAACCAGGCTTAGTACACATGTTATCTGCCCTAATTGTTCATTTCTCCCTTTCAGTCCAGGGTGGAACCTTCTTCTCTTACTGCAGAGGTTGTAATATTCTGGTTGAGGGAAAAAAACAATTAGCCACATTGGACATTTAATAAACTATTTTAATGTATTTTAAAAACATACTGGGTTTACTTTAGTCAAAATTTCTTGAACAGGTCTCCACACATTTCTATCTCAGTTCTTACTAAGCTAGTAAACCTGTGCTTTGTTGCACCACTATAAGTCAGCAGGAGGGCTCATATGATTAAACGTTTTATTTAAAAAAATCCGTGTATGCAGAAAATCAGTTATCACAGAGATGGTTCTACCCCACTTTCTGCGGTGTTCAGTTGACCCTTACTGACTCAGTTAAAAGCCTAGGAGTTATACTGGATCCCAGCACTGCTGCTAGAAAAAAAGCAAATTAATGCAGCTGCAAAAAATGCCTTCAGCAGTTAGAATAAACTCTACATTTCAGCTAGAAGACAATGTGTGTCTGTTTTCTTCCCCTAACTCTAACCCTGGTTCACCAGTATAATAGTATATGTGCAAACAGTGGCACATCAGTTGAATTTTATTAATAGTGTCATGCGTTTAAATGAGACTGAAGGAAATTTTCAAGTATTTGAATAATTTGTATTGTTAGTGAAGTTACTCACTGGGCTGTTTGCCTATGGAAAAAAATAAAAGAGATCTGAGAGAAGATGTTACGTGACCTAGGACTAAGCCAGCATATTAATGGTCAGATGTTACAGGGTTTAGTTCAGAGAAATCTTGAATCACAATTATGTACTAGCTGGATGTTGAGCTTTTAAAAAAAGAAGATAGCTCATTTGATTGATGGTGTTTTTCTGTACTTGTGACATTTAAAATGGTTTTTGGAGGTGGTGGGTTATTATAATAGCTTGTTGTTTTATTCAGTCCAGCTAAAGAATACAGATGGTTTGTATATGTATTTTTTCATATAAAAGGAGGGGAAAGGGCCCTTCTAAGGTACATAGTTATACATGGCACCTTTTGGGAGCAAATAAGTACAGTGAACTTTAAATGTGCTGCAAAGGGTTCCTAAATGTAAGACCAGAATAAGACACTGAGGAAGCAGTTGGAGTGCTACTGAAAAGCAAAGGTAAGCAATAGTGCTACATTATGGTGGCAGGAAGGGGAACTAGAGGACAAAATCTTGGGGACCAACGGAATTAGGAAAGTCATGTTATTTGTTTTCATTTCAAGCCCAGTGGCACCTTAATGTCCAACAAGTTTTTCAAAGTATAAGCTTTCAAGAGTCAAAGCTCCCTTCATCAAACACAAGATGAAGGTTTATACCCAGAAAACACTGTCTGTCTCTAAAGTGCTGCTGAACTCGAATCTTGCTGTTCTACTGCAGACCAAGGTGTCTACCTACTTGAAATTGTTTTCACATGATGTTTTGAGGTGGAGTCTTCTTTTTTTTAAAAAAGTAATATTTTTATTAACATATTAAAATCAGTGAACAGAGTTAACAAAGAACAACAAAGTAATAGTTAACTATATACAATTATGTACAGGAATACTTAATCACGATTGGTTATAGCTTCGAACAAGAAACAAGGATAACAGATAATAGTCAATAAGTCAGCTTTGTTAAGGTTCATATAACTAGATCTTCTTTGGGAGCTATTACTTCAATCTTGAGTAACAAAGTTTGTGAGGATGCTGATCTGTGATAGAAATAAGGTGGAGTCTTCTTGATGGTACATGGGAGACTGGATGATTGTCCCCTCCTTGGTAGCTCTCAGCAGCTCTAGTGATACTGCAGGAGCCTTGTGGTGGTATCCCATTTCCTGTTCAGATAAGTGGCAAAGGGAGGCACCGGAAAATGCCTTTCTCATGGAATATTGCAGGGACCTCTAGAGCAAGTTCTCTGTCCTGGTAGGATTGGCCAAGAATCTGTTCATAGCAGTGGACCCTCTGCCAGTCTGGGGGCTTTGGCAGATGCCTGACCTTGCTGATTCTTGACTCTCGCCCTGAGATACTAAGCAGGCAATTAATGTCTATTTATTTTACGCATAATATAATGTATGGTGGTGTGGCAATTCATCTGGGACTCCTTTCTATCCTGAACATTGATTATACGTAAGTATAATAAGAGTGACATAACTGTGTATGCCAGGGATATATTTGTATCATATAACTAGAGAATGGTAATGTTAATTCTTCAGTTGCTTCAGTTAAAATAATAATAAAGTTGGAGGGCTAGAAATTTAAGGAGCACATCATAGGAAGACTTTACAATAAAACTGGGAAATTTTCATAAGAGATATACTAATATTACTGGTTTGAAATGATTTCCTGTCATGGACTATTTTTATCTTTTCCTGCTCTCTGACGTGGCACTCTAGTTAACGTTTTTTGAGAGCCATACTTTAATCAGATTAAGCTCAAGGAAGCTGATAGCTATCTGTATGGCACATGCCCTGCTCCTGTTTCTTATTTAGTTACAAGACAGTTGCAGCTAAAATCCTTTAAAACCACATTTTGCTCAAATTCTATGGTGAGTGCAACTTATGTTGTGTAAGTTTTAGATTTCTGTGCTGGTGATTCTCTCCATATATGGGCAAAACACATTACATAATTATGTTGTAAATTAGAAGAAGTCTTGTATGAAGTTTGTTTCTCAGAGAACTATGGAACAAGATGTCTTCTGTTCATAAATCAGTATCTTGATTTCAAACATTACTGGTAGTGACTCGTAGGAGCAAAAGTTGAAAAACAGTTGGGAGATGCTGATACTGAATAATTTTCCATATAGTATATTTTTAATACTAAAACAAAATCTTTACCATCACAGCCCATCACCTGGAGTATTTTCCTCTGGCATGCTGTACATATAATCTCTTTCTAATGACATGTTTATACTAATTTATTAGTTTAGCGCAAAACAAAATGCACAAGAAGAATCTATCAATAAAGCTCCCTCCACCCCACAAAAATGGTTGACCAGTGCAGTACAATCTAGCTGATTGCCTTGTATATTTTGAACAGCTAGGAGCAGAAGGGGAATCTGAGAAAACTTTCATAATATCCATATGGATGCTCTCTGGTTTTAAGTATGGCTGTGTGTTGAATGTTCCCAATGTATATGAATGAGTGGCTATCAGATAGATGTAACTGCATAATGATTATCCTTTCTATAGAGGATTTATCTTCATAATAGAAAAATTCTGCACCACTGATGGGGTTTGTTGAAGTAAATGTGACTTAAACATGGAACATCTCAATATCTTCTTTACCATCTTAGTATATCTAGTATACAGCACAACTCCAAGTAAGAATGTTATCAATTAAGCTATGTAATCCTGAAAAGTTTTCTAAATATTTCTGCCTTCTTTTTGCTTAAACAAAGTTGGTTATAGGATTGCAATATTGGCTGAGCTCTAGGTTCTGTGAATTAGAGCCCTAACTAATTTTAAAAATTGCAACATTATTATTCAAGCAGTATCAAAATTATTATTGTAGAACTTAAGCAACACATTAAAAGCTGAAGTTTGGTATATACGTGGAGACAGATCATGTAATGCTGTTATTCCAATGTAGCAGCAGTTAACAGTGGCAGAAATGCAGTTCTGTTGGAGGGAACCACTGCTGAGCCCCACTTTGCTCCTGCACCGTCCCTTAGCCACTTCAAGCAGAATTTTGGGAAGATGAACAACGAGGGGCTGGGGGGGGGGGGAAATACTGCTGCCCGGGTTTCATTCTGCAGGCAGTCCTTAGGATCCAGTTTATAGTCTATGATACCTGATTACCAATTGCTAGAAACGTTAGGAAGTACGTCACTGCTATGTCCTGATTTTTCAAACAAGGCACTCTACAGCCTTCCCCCATCTAATAGTCCCCTCCCCAGCTCTCTTATAGAGAGGAAACTGAAATGAAATGGAATATTGGACTCTGGGGAATTTCCCCTTCATGCATTAAAACAGTCCTTACCTTACTGGGGGAGGGGTACTTTCCGTTGGCAACCAGGGGTTGCAGGATGCAAGCAGTAATGAGGAAGGCATCTTTTGTAACTGTTGTAAAAATCTGTTTGCACAAGAGCTAAGTTTTTTGTACTTCCTTCAATTTCTATAGTTCTAATTGGGCCCACTGTAATGACATTTCTGTAATAATTACTTGTCCAACAGCTTTTATTGATCACATTTGATTAAAACACAGAGCATTTTCCTCAGGAAAAAAAGAATTAGGCAATCAAAGCAATTTGCTTTAATTTTGTCTTAATTTAAGTATAATAAAAGTAGGAAATCTAATGTCATCGGAGCCCATTTATGGCCTATGAAATAATTGCGTTGATAGCACAGCACGATGCCAAAATCTCAGAATGGCAAGGAAAGTTTACAGAAGTCTGATTCTGTATTTTAAATGCAATGCTTTAATTTTCCTAAAATGTAATGACTTGCTTTTAAAAGATGCCTGCCTTTTAAAATGTAATTGCCCATCTCTGGTTCAGATTCAACAGGGTATTTCTAAAATGTTTATTATTAGGGCTGTTGTTGTTAAAACACGAAACCTGACTTAGGCTGCAACCCTAAGCACACTTATTAGGGAGCAAGTTCCAAGTAACACAGGGAGTTCCACGAGTAGGATTGCACTGCCGAGATAGTCTTACCTGGTTTAACCTGAATGTTACTTGGGAGTTATTTCTTTTGTACTTGCCCTTGGAGCTCTTTGACACTCAAATGGCACAATGCAGATCATGCAAATCATCCTCACACTGCTGGTGTACAGTGGCTTCATTGAGAAGTGGTATGCATGGCTCATGGGCCAGCCACATGAAAGGAGTAATTTTAAAGACCAGATGAGCTAAAGCTGGGCTAAGTTAGGCTTATATGTGAGCTTCAAAGGTTATGGAATAGCATCGCTATTTAAAATAAAACTGATTTTATTAATAACACCTGAAGTATTACTCAGGGAGGAAATAGAGAGGTACACATTGATAAATGCATACCATACTTAACACAAAAGGAGTAAAGATTTTCTTAAACTTTGGTATGTCCATTGTGGTAGAGATTTTATATGTTTTCTGGAAGAGATGGACATAGGCAACCATCTTTCTCTTTCTTGCATGGTTCAACATACAGTGATATTTACAGCAACTGTGTTTTGGATGATATGTGGAAATCTGGCTTGCTGAAGGTCTAATAAACGTAGAGTCCAACACGCTGATACCTTAAGCCATCAAAGCTCTTGGTAAAAATCATGGAACAATGGGAGGGTGGGGCGGGGGTGGGGGAGGGAGAAAAGCAAAATCCTGAGAATGTTCTCCAGCATATACAAGAAACACAGCTGCTGTTCTCTAATTCACTGTGATTTATTGATTTGCTTTTCTTTTTTCAAGCAAAAATGAACATAAATCAGACTTAGTCTCTACAATTGACTTTCAGTAGAAAGAAGATTGACAAAGCTTAGATTTGATTAGAGTCTGTAAAATATGTTAATTTTGTTTTAATTGAATAGGATAGTAGGTATCTAATAGTGTTTTTCAGTACCACAGAAAGAAGCATAACAAACTGTTAATGTTTCAAGCATTTACTGTTCCATCCTAAATGGAGGTGTGGAAAGTGCATAGAAAGAGAACGAACGCTTGCATGGACATAAATGGCACTTACGCGGGTGTAACTCCCCCTCTGCCGGTGGTCTCCTGAGGCAAACTTTCACAGATGGGTTTCTTCCAGTGGGCTTGCTTGGCGGCCGTGTGGAGGCATAAGTGCAGCGCAAGGTCCTGCGCTGGCAGTGGAGGGGCCAGGCGGCGGACCGCGAGTTAGTTGGCTTCCAAAGCTGTTTCAGGCCTGGGAATGCCCCTTGCAGCAGCAGAAAGTTACACCATGAATAAAGGAGGTGTAGCCCATAGACACCCATTGAATGGGAAAATTCAGGCCATCCTCCCTGTGCCTGGCTCCACCTGCGTGGTCCAAATGGGGCATAGAATGGCAACTACCGCGGGGACCAATCCATGTGCACTTCTAGGGTGAGTGAGCCCCCCTCCCTGTGCCCAAACAGCTGCCCATGTACCCTACATAACCTCTAGCTGCACTACTCATGAACTCAGGTAAGTGGGCAGCAGCTGGAGGCTCTGGCAGCTTCCTGCTGTAGGGACTTTGTATGCAAGGTGGGAGAGTGGGTACACACGGTGGCAGGTCACAAAGTGCACTGGGGGGACTTTGCACTCGTTCAAGGGATGAGCAAAGTCCAGAATGTCTGACCAACAAGAACCACCCAAGTCCCGTTGCAGGTTATCAGACTCTGGAGTCCCAGCTCTGGAAGGCGTGAGGGAGCACTGACAGGTAAGAAGGAGGTGGAGTGGTGACTATCCCGGCTCACTGATTTGTGCCAGCTGCCCTTCTTATCCGAACCCTCTCAATCACCAGCCCCTGCAGGTGAGGCTCACCAATGGGGGGCTTGATGGCAGCGACTGCCTACCATGGAGACAGTTGCCCATAAAACTGCTCTTGAGGTGGATGTTTGGGGGGGCGGCACCATTTGGGAGCTCTATTCAGACTCCCTCAGCTGAGGCCCCTCCCAGCAGAGCAGGAAGTGTGGCTGCAGGTTGGGTTGACAGGGTGTTTGTAACTCCCTGTTTTTGGAGGGTGCTCAGCCCCTTGAATTTCTCCCTCACAGGATAATTCCATTCCAATACACAGTGTTTTCTCACCAGAGAGTCCTGTATCATGTGGTTGCGGGCTGGAGCTGCCACAGCTGCTCTCACCCATGGAACGTGGCATACTGGGCTGGGGCTCAGACAGGGCTGGGGCTCTTGCTACACGTGTCTCTTTCCCTTGCAGGTAGGTTGCATCTTGTCCAGGAGACCAAGGAGCATGGCTGTTCCAGCCCCTGGTGATCCTCCACGAGTACTGTTCAGGTCCAGCCCAGGGAACAGTTTCCTACGGCAGCCCGCATTGCACCCTCGCCCCTGTGAGGGAAGGACAAGAGATGGATTTTGCTGCTCTGACTGCTGCATATACTGCCTTTGCTTCCTTTCCAGCCGAGGGACATTAACAAGAAACACGTTCAGAGAACCTCTTCACCTTTCCAGTTTAATAAAATATGTGATGAAAAACAACAAACTGCCTATCTATTTGCTTGCTTCCTGACAATGACAGTAGCCCCCCATTGGGATGTCTTTTCACACATCCCCACAAATGTTTCTTGGCTCAGGGATGGGATGGATGGGGTGGGCTCTGCTGCCAGAAGGAGCAGGTGTCAAGTGGTGCCTTAGGACCCTGTCCAGCTTCCCTGCCCTCTTCCCTACGGACTGGGAAAAGGGGGAGGGCAACACATAAACAACAAACGCTACACTACATGTCTTGTATTCCCTTCATGCTGTAATTTTTCTTAAAAATTAACTTTCTAATATGCTATCAGATTGGTAGATTTTATACAATACAAACTATATTCAGGATCAGGCTTTCTTCCCCCCCCCCCTGCGTCTCGGTCTCAGTTCTCTCTGCGTGGCTGGAGCAGCTGCGCCCGCTCTCTCCTCCCCCCCACTTTCCCCTTCAGATTTTGAACTTTCTTCCTGCTGAAACTCCTGATGGTTGAGCAAAAAGTCTGTCAGCTGCGCTTCTGATGTAATCTTGTAAGTTTGATCCTTATATCTAAACCAAACGCCTTCTGGAAACAACCATTTATATTTTACATCACATTTCCTCAAGAAAGCCGCAAGTCCTTTATACTTGAATCTTCTTTTACGAGCCAAAAATGGAACATCCTTCAATATTTTAACCTTGTTGCCCAAATAATCCAAGTCCACATTATACGAATTATATAAAATGGTGTCCCGAGTCTTCTTAGATGAAAAGTCAATAATAATCTCGCGAGGCAGCTGACGCTTCATTACATACTTTGAAGATGTCCGCCGGACTTCCAAAATATCGCTTTTTAACTCTTCTTTAGTTGCCTTTGCGAATGGCGCCAAAAGTCCAGACACCAGATCTTTCAAATTTTCACTTTGCTCCTCTTTTACATTCTGAAGACGCAGTACCGTTTGGGCACGGTCCACTTACAATCCTATTATTTGATTCTCCAAAAGCTTCACTTCCTTACTTGCTGCTTTCATGACTGCTCTGCTCCGGTCGCTGTTTCTTTAATGGTTTTCACTTCGCTTTCCACTGAATCAACCTTTGCCCCATTTCATTTAGTTTCGCTACAAAGGGCTGCACAGCATCAAAGACTGCTCTCCTCACCGTCTCTTCCGAGGTTTCCCCCTTCCCCTGTAACGTCGCCATCACCGATTTACTTATTGCTGGGCTCTGCTTTCTCGTCGCCATCTTAGGGGGGGCGCCAACTAAGTTCCGAAACTCCGTGAAGGGGAAGAAATCCGCTCCTTCTTAGCTTCAACTCCCACCAATCCTTTGCATACGCTTAGAAGTCAGAAGGGATTCGCTTACTTACAGGTTTTCACCTTAAATCTGCTTATTGCCGTTCTCCATGGCCCGGCAGCACGCGAGGTGCTGCGCAAGTCTGCCGGCCTCTGTTGGAGCAAACGGGCAATTTACCCCCTGCATTGGTTTCAGGGGGTTCTTCCCGCCACGCTCCGGACCCCGTCTCCTTCACTGGGAGTCCTGGGGGTTAACCCTCGTGGGTCAACCGCCCGGTCAGGCTGCTCGGTCGTTTCCTCCCAGACCTGCGGAGAGGAGCGTCCGACATGGCCGGGAAAACGAAACCGAATTGCCTTTCGCATAGTTTCCAATTGGCCTTCCTGTCACATTGAAGAACCTGCCCCCCTGCCTCTACGGAACCTGGGAGCTGTTCCCAAGTGCTGCAGGCTGTGATTGCTACCAGTCCTGCCATCTTTCTGGTCCCACTTTTTAGAGAGGAGGAAACTATTTCTCACGGCGGTGACAGCGGGGGTATTTGCAGGTGCACGGAGCTGCAGCCACCTGCCTGGCCATCATCAGAAATGGAGGTTGGACGGGCGAGAGGGTGGGTGCCCTGTCCACAGCTTCAGTGTTACGTTTGCCCTCCCCCCCGACAGGGATGCCTGTTCCCTGGTGGGGGGGGGTGTTGGTGGGTAGTGGGCTTCACGGCCTCCCCATTGGCTACACTGATACTTGCCCCTCGCCCACCTGTCAGAGGAGCAGTGTGGCCATTGGTCGGTGTGGGCGGGGTTGTCGGGAATGGCGGGCGGGTGCTCTTGGTGGCAGCCACACCTCTGCTGCTAGGGAAAGAGGCATCTAATAGAGAACAACTGCAAGCAATACCAAACAAATACCAAAGCTCTCTCATATACACAATTAATAACGTATACAATGTATTAAAGTGCTCCAACTTTTGGCAAGCGAAAGGGAAATGTCCGACATTTGAAAAATGGTGATTGATTTATTTTGCCTTTGAGAAAGCTTGCGCTTGTGCGCATGCGAAACAAACCTGAGCTAGCAGTTTGTTGGGCAAGCCTGGAATCCTGTATGTCCCACAGAGGCTGTTGTTCTGGAATTTGAAATTGTAAGCCGTGGAGCTCTTCATTAAACCAACAGTCTTCTAAGGAAGACAATGGGCAAGTGCAAATAGCAATGTGTATTGAGATTTACATGGACTTCCTTAATGCAATCAGCAGCGCATTTTGAAATTGACAAGGACTGTTTTTGCCTTGATTATTGGACTGAACTGTATTCTATATGATATCGACTAGATGTAACACTGTTCATATTGTGTGCTTATTGGACTTAAGAATATTTGTTGAAACTATTTGTATAGAGCACGGAGCACTTTAATACATTGTATATGTTATTAATTGTGTATGTGAGAGAGCTTTGGTATTTGTTTGGCAGCTGCACCTCACCTTGCCGAGCTCCCACATCAGTGTGGCTCTCCTGCAAAAGTCCATAGGGAGTAGTGGAGCAGTGTTGCTTTTACGCCGACGCGCAGGCAGGGATGCTGACTCAGGGCTTAGAATTGGGCTGTTAGTATGTTAATTGAATCATAATACGGGCAGCACAGTCTTTGCCTATTTACTTGGAAGTAAGTCTCATTGAGGTCACAAAGGTTTATTCTCAGCTATAAATGTCTATAGATAGTAACCTCAATATGTGATGATACTAGCTGAAGTAACAGCCACGTTGAAAGACTTTAGGTTACTTTAACTTTAGTTCCTTGTGATATTTCAAAACTGCTCTTTTTACTAGGCAGAAAATATATAAGGGTGACAGGGATTGCTAGCAGCATAATGATATAAATTAATCTGTTACAGTAAAATGAATAATTAGAAAAATAATCTCAACTATAACAAGATGTTGTTTTAGCTGCTTGCCACCATTATAGGGTAGCAGTAAATCAGAAGCGACTTGACAGCACTCAACACACACACCTTTATAGATAACAAGATTGGGTTAAAATGTCTGTTAGAAATTTGCTTTACTTCAGGAAGAGTATGGTACAAAAGCAATTAAATATACATTCCCTCTACTTAAATACTATAATTGCTTTAACAATTGAAATATTTAGAACATGAGGTTAAAAAAATCTAGTCACACAAACTTAATTTTGGATTTGCTGTTATGCCCTTCAGTAATTCAGTTGATTACGGTTTTAATGCATTACCAGAATATTTTATACTTCCTGATTCCACCAGTGTAAAGAATGTGCAGTATATTTCATAAACACTGGAGGTAATCTACTAATTTCCATGTTGACTGGTATGAATGATCCGTAGATTCCCCCCTCTCTCAGATGCTGAGACGTTCATTCTATGTCTGCTCAGTCTTGGCTATGCCATCCAGTTCAATCACCTCCTGAAGACACTTCCCATGCAAATAAACACCCACAAACTAGACTACTGCATTTCACAAGCAAAGAGAAGGAACTAACACAGTGAGATACAAAGCAAGGCCTTGACTTTTTACTGTTCTTATATTTAGCGTTTCAGGGTGAGGGTAAAATTCTCTTGACGGTTTTCACTGCTGTTTAAGTTTCTGTTCTACAACTCTGCTTAAATCCCTTCTCCATGCTCAAAATATAGGTATGCATCAGTGATGTGGTCTTTTGTTCAGTTCCGAAGGATCCTGTGGCAGTTACAGGAGGAGGCTGAGTAGGATGAAGCTCTGAGACATTTACCCTAGGTTTTATTATGTTTAGGATTATGTTGTATTGAAACATCTGTGTCCTCTGTATTTGCCTGAAACCTTTCTAAAACAATCCCTCACTCACATTAGACTCCCTTTATCTTTGAATCACCAACTACCCCATTGCTGACAACAGGTGACACAAATTTATGATAAAGGGTTGCGTGTAAACTGTCTGCCCTTGCAAATCTCTTATTCAATATTGTTTGTATTTATGAGGTAAATGTAGTTCCTTCTTTTCTATATATTCCATCTAGACAGACAAGACATGGGTGAAAGCAAAACAACATGTTTTATTTAACAGAAAACAATAGGTATTCAACAGAATAAGAGTTACATGTGGAATGTTTCAGTTTAAATGGGTAAAATGTCTCTCAAGTGCAACCCAGCAGTTACCACCTTTCCCCCAAAGGGACTGAATACTTTATAACTGGTAGAAACTATGGTAAATAAACACTGAGATAAGATTCTTGCTTCCTTCCCCCCAGAACGTTTACTTCAGTTTTGGAGGTTTACTGGACCTAGTTAACGTAAGTTCCCTCAAAGGTGTAGGTTTACCCTTTCACCTCTCAATCTTTGGTTCTCAGAAACTGCCTAATTAAATTTGGTGCTCCTGACTTTTACTAGGGTTCTTATTTATCAAATAAATCTTCTTTCCTAAGCCTACCCTACCTAACAAAAGCTAAATAAAAATCTGGCTAATCTGACACTCTTAACCAGAGATTCCAAGGCCCTATTTTAGGAAATAAGTTTTTCTTCCCTTTTAAAACCGGGGCCCGTCCCCCCGCCCCCCGCCCCTGCCCCGCGCCCCTGCCCCGCCTCCATCTAATGGAGTTATATGAGCTTGATTAGCTGGCAAACACTTTGATTTGCATGAGGCCAAAATCAAAAGGATTGGTTCAGACACCAGGAGGGGAGATAGGACTTTGGGGGGTGATTGCTATGGGTCCTTTACAGATAGCATTACAGGGCCATGATCCCTAAGCTATAAAAATTCACATATGTGGAAATACGTTTCAGTTTTCAAGCATAATTTCAAGCAAAGGAAGACTAGATGTCACATTTGGTTGCTTTTTAAAAAAAATGTGGACAGAGGTGACAACATGAGAAGTAATATGGCTACTTGTATAATTTTAAAGAATATAATCAATTTGTATAATTACAGTATTGTGTGTATGGGAATTTCTAGGAAGGCTTCATAATATTTGTTCTGACACAGTTTTTAAATGTCCTGGTTTGAAAAAAAACCCACATGTGTTTTAGAACATTGTACATATAAAATTGCTGGTAATTGTGAAGGAAGTTCAGTATTAGGTATACTTACTACAAAGTTGTTTGTTAGTGATATATTCTGAGCCATACTTTCTGCTAACAAACTCCATGTTGCTGCTTCTGACAAACCTGTGATAGGCATCATATGCCTCCAGAACAAGAAGTTCCTCAAGCAATATATCTATGACAGCAGCTTGAAGAAACAAGCATTCTCTCCCTCTCTCACATGTTATATTTTGGCACATCGTAAAAGCAGGTAGCATATCCAGTACCTGCTGTTGAAAGTGTTGAAGATACTGAATTATTTATTCTATCTCTACATTATCCAAAATCGTTTTGGGTAGTTTGACACATCTTGGTATTCCATATGGATACTTCATGGTGATAGAGTTGCCAGCTGCTCAGGTTTTGTGACAGTCTCAGATTTTCAAGGCCTGTCTGAGCTTTCTTGGGAGGGGAGATTCCTGCCCCCCCATCTACCTTGTTCTTATAAAAGTGGGGAATACTGTGTATTAGTGTAATAATTTGAAGGGGGGCATGTTTGAATTTACTAATACAAATAAGGTTCAATTCAAATATTCTAAAATGTGTTTTCTGCTAAGAAAAAATAATCTGAGTAAAGCACGAATGAAAAATAGTTTCCACAATCTCAGAAAGTACTAGAGATTTCTATGTAGGTCATATGCTATTTAATGGACACTAGAAATGATTTCTCACTTAACCCTATTAGAACATATTTTAGGCAGGAAAAGCAGAATATTGGAGCCAAACAGTTTTTTCCCTGCTGAAAAAAGGTAACTACCCAAGAAGCTACGCTGCGGATGATGGGACCTGCATGGATAAAAACAATGTGGGACAGCGGCTGTAATAAGAAGAGGAACTGGGCAGGATTAAGTACAAAAGTTATTGGGGCCCAACCTTATGTTTTGAAGAAACAGAAGCTATGACTCTGTTATATTGATGTTGGTGTGTTCCTTTCATGTAAGGAACTCTCTTCTTATATAAGAGGCGGTTCTACCAGGAGGAGCCTTTTGTGTTGGCAGAAGGCTTCTTAGAGGTCTATTGTTAGCAGAGCAAAGTCATCAGATATAAGCCAGTATGTATAGATTTCATGTACCTCTCCAGTCCTAGAGACTGAGAGCATAGGCCATCAATTACGTTTTTACCCTCCATTGTTCCATATATTCAAGGATGCAAACAGGAAGTTCTACACTCTTCTCAGGTCAGCTATGCAGGTGAAGCTTCTGAATTGTTGCAAGTGATCTTGTATACGCATTCATAACTGTCAGTGTTGGGTATAATGTCCCTTGATCGCACTTTCTAATATCTTGTTATTTCCACTACCTTCCAAACACAGAATGTGTTGCAAGAGTTGTATTCAGGCCATGTGTGACTAAGGTGGCCTCAATATGCTGGCAGAAAAATAACCTTAGTTTTACATTTTGCACAGTTACTTTTTTGTGACGCTATTTGTTTCAGTGGGATTTCTATGCCTATAACTGTACACAAGATTGGTGTCTTTGGGTTGGGTGATGATGCACTTAGATATTTGTTTTGGTAAACATGTGCATTCTTTGGCCAACCAAAATTAGCCCACTAAAAAGGAATAATCACCTTATGCATTTGGTAACTCCTTTCAGGGTAAGAAAGAAGGTAAATCATGGAGACTTATCAGAGCCTAAAAGTAAAAATGAATATCTGCCTGTAATTAATTGTGGCTAAACTCAACTACAAAGGGAGGAGAAAATTATTACCATACTCTTCATAAAATTTAGGAAGCTTGAATGAAGTTACCTAAAAAACAAAAGCCTGTCTTTTTAGTTAAATCTAAAAGTCTCTCTTTCAAATTATTTAAAAGTTTTTGCTATTACAACTTTATATAAAAATAGTTGTCTGATTAGCTATTGGTTGGAATTACTTAGTCTCACTTGAATGGAAGATGATCAAAACTTCACTAGTGGAGAGTTAGCAAAAGATCTCAAATGCTACAGCGTACCCCTGACGAAGAAAAAGATTTTTGTCAGGTTTTGCCAGTTGAATAGTACAACCTTGTTTTTGTATTCAAGGTCAAAGTTACTTTTATCTCTGTTACTCACCTGGACAGTTTCTGTGAAACTGGGATGTGGTTATCATTTTTCTGCTTTCTGTACAATAACCTCTTTTGTAGGAATGCCTGGTGGAGCATTATTTATGGGATTTTAAAAATGTGTAATTGGGACGTGAAGGGAATGTGAACGTTGTCTGCAATCTTTGTATTGCTTTTCCTTTTGTGTTGTGTGGCATAATTACTGTTGGGGAGATAATCACCTTGATCAAAGATGATCAAGAAAGTTGGGGTGCTGGTGACTTCTGATACGTGTGACTGTTGGGAATTAATGTAAAAAAGAGGGGACCAGACCTTTGTCTACTGTTGAGCAAACTAATATTTTACTGCTTCTGCTGTAGCAACCAGGTACATTAGCATGAAGAAGCTGTTTAGTTTGCTAGTGCATTGTTTTTGAGAGCGCATAGAAAGAGGAGAAGCCTTTACTTTTATTAATATCCAAGAATGTCATAAAAACAGAACAATTAACCAGAAAAACAACACTTTACTACTTGATTTAAGAGACATTATCTCCAATGGAAAAGAAAACCCAAAATATTCTGCGCTTCCAACCCCTCCATAGTCAACATAGCAAATGTCAAAGGCAGGTTTTCTTTGTGTATCCTATGGCCAATCTGGTGTTGTATAGATAGTGTGTTGTAGTGGTTAGGAGAGCTGGACGAAGACCAGGGAGACTTGGGTTCAGATTTCTGCCTGACATGAGACTTACTAGGTGACTTTGGGCAAATCATTCTCTCTTCCTAACTTTACTCCCAAGGAAGTTGTCAGAATAACCTAGAGGAGGAGAGACCCGTATATGCTGCCTTAAGCTCAGTGGAGGAAGGGCAGGATAAAAATACACTGAAATAAATAGTCAACAGGTTTTTGAGCAGAGAAACAATGGGAGGGAAAAATCCTATGTAGCCCCTCTTTCCTTACCAGCACCATTCCTCTGCTCAAACCCAAAATTATGTACTGCTCCATCTGAAATCCCCTTTGAAATTTGTTCTTCAGGACCCACACCAAAATAATCAAATCAGTAACAGAATTTTGACCTGGGTAGCTCAAGCAAGCCCACCCAAACCACCTCTGTTAGTCTCTTGCCTTGAAGACCCCAGAAGGGGTTTCCATAAATCAGATATGATTTCCCAGCACTCTCCACCACCACCAGTACACTTTTATTTTGAAAGTGACAGTGTTCATATAATATTGTCAGTTTATTGCTGAATCTCTGAAAAGAAACTATTTGAATACGTTGTTTGTACTAAATGCAAGTGATGCACTTCTGATCACAGTTGTGAAAGTCGCTTGAGAAAAACGTGGCATTCTGGCCTGAATCAGAAAATTAGCTAGAATGCTTTACCTAATATTGTGAATAACAGTCGGATTTTCCTAAGAAGTCATATTGAGCTGATCATTTATCATTGAAGCTGGTGGAGAGTCTGATGGAACACCTTCAAAGAGAATGGGATTTGGCCAACTTCTGAACATTCTCTCTTCAAGCATTTTGTCTAGTAGTCTCACACATCACTTCTTTACGTAAAGAGAATGACAAGTTTATAGCATTGGGAGCTTGGGAATTTGAAATAGCAAGGACACCTGGCTGTCGCTCAGCTTAGAAAGCCAAACACTAGATTCCTGTAACAGGAATGTTGCTTGGATAAGAGAAAGAGCAAAGCAATTCCAATGAACTATTAAATCTGCAGTGACATTTTTCTCTCTTTACATTCACTTGTGAACAACAGAATACTGTGCCATTCTTTGTTTCAGTTTGCCCCATAGTTTTAGAAATGTAATATGAATATAAAGAGTAATTATATTAATTGACATATTGTCCAGATAGGACAGTGGGCCAATCAATATAATATCTATAGGTTTTGGATCCTAGAGGCAGCCATTCAGGGAGTTCAGTTGGGAGATCCTGGGAGCTTCTGTATCATAGCAGGAACTTTTCTCTTTGAACAATAGTTTCTATCATTGCAAATACTACTGAAATTTCCTTGAGTCAGTGAATAATAGTGGTTTGAGTCTTTAAAAGAAAAGAGAAGTCCCACTGTAAAGCTCATCTTTGAACTGTATATGGGAATGTACTGTTCTTAAGGAGAGGAAGGTACAGTATCTTGTTGTTTGGTTACTCCTTTTCCCAGAATCCCTGGAAGGAAGTGGTTGCAATTTCCATCTCAGATGGGAGGGAGTGCCTTCCCAGAGTTCATAGGTTGTCTGTTTTTCTCTTAGCGGACTTTTCCCCTCTTAATGGGCCTTAATCTTACCTCCTCTTCCCTTTATTCAATCTTTATGCTTGCATTCTCTCTCTCTCTCTCTCTCTCTCTCTCTCTCTCTCTCTCTCTCTCTCTCTCTCTCTCTCTCTCTCTCTCGCTTCCCTTTCCCCTCTGCCTCCTCTATCTGTTTCCTCAGCATTGTGAAGTTTCACACTGTTTTATCTGAAAAGCTTATGAAGATGCTCCATCTTCAGAAGGGAAGCTCAGCATCATCAGAACCAGCCTTTCACTGAGATCATCCTTGAATACCATGTTCCAGCTGCTTTCACCTTTAGATGTCGTATTGTTAGTTACTAGACTAAGATCTTTTTCTATGGTGGGCAGCACTCTGCTGATGGATATCTCTTCCCAGGCATATGTGCAGTCATTGTTAAAATATGTTTTATGCACCGTCCTTCCATTTTGGGCTGGCAGCATAGGGAGGGACCTCTGTCTTCTCATTTTTCAGTTTCTGCACTACCAGGGTAATGTGAGTACTCAGCCTAATCAAATGGGTAAGCCTGTACGTGCAGGAATTTTGTGCATTTATCCAAACTCACATGCAGCTCTAGTTCACAGATCCCACCATTTCGAGGTCTCATAGCTTCGTCTATTCTCTAGAGTCCAGAGGGCGATGCAATATCAGTGCATTTAAAAATGACCACTGGCTGGGAAACAATTTTTCCTTATGTTCTTCTGGAGAGAAAGTCAGCAAAATAAGCATTCGAACTTTATTGCGTATAATGAATGATGTTTTAAATTGCTTTTTATATATTAAAAAAACCAAAACCAATCCACATTCGAAAATGAATGAATGAGTTGCAATTCTGAATATTTACTAGTTATATATTAATATGTACATATAGTAATTACATTGAGAGGAGAAATATTTTTTCATAACAGTTAATGTTTGTAAATGTTTATGGAAGTACATAACAAATATAACAAAAACATGGACTAATTAAGATGAAAGGGATGACAACCCTTGTGGCTTGTTCTGAAAAATAAAGAACATTACAATAGCAAAACTTAATTATTTCTGTAAACATTTCAAATTACTTTCCATATTTAAAAAACCCTGAATTTCTAAACTATTTTATATCGGTAAACCTTTTTGACATTTGTACATACCATGTCAAATGTAAATTAGATCTCATTTTTTATTTATTATATTATAGGCTCTAATATATTATCATTTATTACTCAACATTGTTGTTTGAATTTTCAAAGTCACATTGTTGAAGCACAAATGGAAAAGCCTTTGGTTGTGATTTATATATTCTTGACATATACAGCATCAAAACATAACTTACGTGTTTGAATATTAATATATAATTAATAATTGAATATTTAAGTAATCTTTTATGTTTAATGCATGAAGAATACTACTTGATGTATTATACTCTTTTCCCCAAAAATAGCCCCTCCCCAATCAATATCTTTGACTTGGAAGTCTTGTTTTGACTTGGGAAGCTGAGGTATTGGTTTGGTTTTGTATATGAACATAAAAGGCTACCTTATGCTGAGTTTGGCCATTGGTCTGTCAAGGTCAGTTCTATCCTTTCTGACGCACTGGCTCTCCCGGGTCCCGCAATATATACTATATACAGTTTGTCATTATTAGATAATGAAGATAATTTTTGTTTAATTATCTAGAGCATACCCAGGGTATGCCTTTCTGGAGGCATACCTTTCCAGAAGTATTCGGTTCCAGTTAGGTATATTACTATTTAACCATAGCCTGCTTCCTCTTTCTCTCCACCCACCAGCAAAGGTGTTGTACCTGGAAATGTTCTTTTAATAGTGGATGTAGAAGTTTTAGTGCTAGAAAAATGATGCTAGTAACCAAGTAATCCTAGTAAAAATGACCCTAGTAACCGAGGGCCAAAGCAGGTCTTGCCTACCCCCTATAGTAACCAGATTAGAGGTGGCAGCTGTTGAACTTGTTGGGAGCCACGGCTAACTGCCCCTCCATCTTGTTATCAGGGCTTTTTAGTTCTCAGCTAAGTCTGTCATTGGAAGCTCTACTTTCATGGTGCAGCAGCAACAGAACAGCAGATACTACAAAACTCCATTCCTGCAATTCACCATTTGAGCACTGATCTGTATATCTATGAGCCAAGGGAGTAAACGGTTCATGGAATGAAACATTTCAGTCTCATACACATTGCTGGTGCCTTCCGATGGCATACATAGGTATATGTACCACTTATGTGTGGTGTGCTGGTGGTGGGGATGGGGAGAAAATGACAGTCTTCCATATCAAAATGAAGAATAGGGCACAGGGGGTTGCCTGGCAAGTAGGTACATCATGTAGCTGCTTGCCAAGAACTGAATTGGGCTTAGAGCTACAGCTGTACAAATCAGCCCTGGCATCGCTGCAGCTAAAGCCGCTGCATCTAAGTAGGAATGAACTGGTGGATGTCACAGGCAGGCATACTCTGCCACTCAGAGTGGCAAAACAGGGAGATACTGATTTGTTTTAAAGTTTACATTCTAGAAACAGGCAAATATGTATATAGATTTGTGTGGACCTAATGTATTGCACATGTGCTTAATGGATATGAAAGCCTGAAACAGTTCATTCACTTGCATATGAATTTGGGCGCTCTATTTGTACCAATTATGGGCAAATTCTGGTTGCATTTGGAAAAAGCATGTGACCTGCTAGACTATTGTAAAGTATTTGGCATCCTTTTGTGTTGATTATTTAGAACAGATGATCACTTAATAAATGCCGTTGTGTCCCCCCTGTGCTTTTTGCTAGTATGGTTCAGAGTATGTAGAAAAATGCATTACGCATTAACATTTTGTAGCGTTGATCAAGTTGGATAAGAATAATGTTAACAGCAGTTTAAATGTACTCTTATTTTGTGAGATAACATGCTAATGATGTAGCTGTTTTAATTTGACTTTAGCAGACAGTTTAAATATATGTTTCCCTTACAGAGACAAAAGTTGCAATTTAAAGCTCTTTGGTGGTCTAAAAACAGCTTAATTCTCTACTAGCATGGTAATAAGTACTAATCCAGCTTATGCAGTGATTGTAGTATGTCATGTTTGTGAAAGATTGCCTAACTAGGCTTTCTGTGGGTTTTATGTTAATTTTTTTTTAAAAAAAAAAATTAAACGTTAAACCTTATAACATCTTTATGCCGAGATAAACTGTTCAATTTAACTTGTGCTCAAGCAGCAGCTGTCAGGAATTATCATGTTCCCGGTGTTCTTGCCATCACCTTGCATCCTTACTTCCTGGAAAGACTCTATTGGATGATAAAGCTCACCTTGTTCGGATTTATTACTGAAATAATAACCTGAGGTAAAATGCAAGTTGATGTCACATGGAATGACAGCTGACATATATTTATGTCATGGGCTACATTATAATAACAAACTTTCCTTTCCTTCCCTGGTGCTAGGTGTTAAATGGAAGTGCTCTTCGTCATATCCTCCAGTGCCCTGCTTAGGAGTCCATTAGACAAATACACAGTTCCTCTGTGGGCATGATTACAGTAACACGTACTGTCAGGCATTGTTTAAGTATTAAACTATGGCTCCACAGCAGTGAGAAATAGACTTGCGGGGCAACTCTAGGTGCGTTTGTATAGTGTTGTAAGAAATTAAATATTTTGTTTCTTACTCCAGTGGGAAGGTTTGTTTTTTTTTAAATGTAGCTGTGGAATTGTAATTGTCTGGAGATTCCTTATAGGTAAGATAAGGAAAGCAGAATTTAGCAAATCAGTGGATGCATGATATTACATAAATAGCTTTGTATCTGCCTTCAGGTTACAGTTTAAAATTATCTTGACAAAGGATAACTACACTTAAGAATGCAGCCATGCCCTTTGTGTCTCATGGCTGATAATGGCACCGTAAGTGAACTGTCTGTTGATCAGGCCCTATCTCCGTACATCTGAAAAGTCTGCCAAGCACTGGGTGGAGTGAGAAGGGTGGGGGGACCAAATAAGACAAGCCCTGGAGTTTTAAGGCACACAGAATGGGATTCATTCAGTGGATTTTCTTTGGAGCAAAATATTGTGTTGTGGGGAATCTTGGCTAGAAATAGGCTGACCAATTAATTGGCTGACCAATGTCTTTTTAAGGCAATTTAAGGGCATTTAATTAGGCATGGGAAGTGAACAAGGTGGAGCTGTCCATTTTCAGCCCTCGTCCTTTGCATAGTGTGTTGTGGCAACAACTGCTTGTAATAAGGTTGTTTAGAACTGTATCCTACATTTTAAAAATTCTGTAACAAATGGAAAGAGAGAGTCTTGAAGCATGATTTGCTTGCATCATTAAGGCGCAGAATGCCTTTGAAGAAGGTTGTGTTTTGTGGCAGTATTAGGGATAGAAGGAAGCTTTTAACTGAAGAATTATCGGTGTGTTATCTGGACTGAAGAAGGCTTTCTGTTATAAATTAAAATGAGGACTAGTTATGCTATCTACATCCCATTAAATACTAGTATGATTGCCTTTAATTGCATTTCAAGTAGTGGGTTTTACTTTACTAGCAGCATTCATACTTTTGCCCTCTAATATAAGGGGGAATGACCAGTCCTCCTGACTTTCCTCACAGTATCATGGTAATAGATGGGATGAAATGAACAAAACAACAAAGGCTGTGGAGAATATTTAATAAAAATAGGAGAAGGAAATCTGAGCATGAAAACTAAAGACTATACTAGGTATGTCTATTGCATAAATCAAAAGGTTTTATGTCATAACATGAACATGTGCCATACCAGCTCATATATTGAATTTCAGTAGTTGGTTGCATAAAGAAGTAAAGTGTAATGAAACTGGCAAGCAAAGTATTCCCCAGTCAGCCTTATCTTTTGTTCCATTTGTCCTTCAGATGCAGCTTTTCTTGCGTTTTTCAATAAAAACCGTCCAGCCTTTTTTTTTTTTGCATCTCTCTCTGTAACTGAGCTGAGGAAACCAATGAGATTCAGAGCATTTCTACTCAAGTCCTTCGCAGCTGTTTTTCAAGAGATCAAAACTTAGAATGCTGCTACATGGTATTAAGGCTTAGCCACTGATGTGTCCCTGTAGGGGTTATGTTTTTCTTGTGGGGAGTGCGGTGGGAGGGAAGGGGTGAAGGGTGATGCTTTTGAGCAGGCTCGTAGACAGTAAACACTGCTTTCCTTGTTTCTTAGGATCCTGTTTGCAAGCTCAGTGCTTAACCTAACTGAACTCGTTGCCCTTCGGCCTGACCTTGGCAAATTGAAAAAGGTCCTTTACTTCCATGAGAACCAATTGACATATCCTGTCCAGAAATGTCAGGAAAGGGACTTCCAATATGGATACAACCAGATTCTTTCATGGTAGGTGCATCTAAAACACAATCATGTTTAATTGTCTCTTCTATTGTCTCTTCTAATTGTCTCTTCTATGGAAATTCCTTCAGAATGAACATTTGAGTGTGTGTGTGTGTTCAAATGAAAATTCAAGGACAACTACATTGAATCCAGTAATTGGTGACAGGCAGTGCACATGCATGCAGTTGTGCAAAAGCATCAAGTTCCTTAGTATACACAGGTAGCAGAAAAAGAAACACTGAGAAAAGCATACCTAGATGCTGAAACCCTTCTTGTACTCAAGTAAATTGCACCAATTTTCAGTTATATACCTCATTTGTAATACGCACAAGATGCTTTTGCTTTGAAAGCACTTAACAAAGGGGCAGTTAATCAGCACTGGCTTAGCAATAGCTTTTATTGCATCCAGCTGAAATTAAAATAGAGGTTTTCAAGGGAGTAAACAAAAATTAAAATGTACTGCTACAATGTTTTTTAGGGAGAGAGGGTAGTAAACATACCAGATAAATCCTTGCGTTTCTTTCATTGCATATTCACAAATTGTGCAGTGGTAAAACATCCAGACATTTAAAAGGCTGTGGCCCTTTATTGTTACTTAAAACAAACATATTTCCCGAATATAAGTTAATGAAAGAAGTTAATAACAGCTACTCTGAAAAGCTTTGTGATTAGGCATCATACAAACCTAAAGTGAAACTACAAATTTGAATCGGCTTGAATTGAAATAAATTCATTTACATGGTCTATTTCTCATATTTGTTATTAGGAGAATTATTATAAGCATAGATTGAGCATTTTTTCAAGCTAAATGTATAACATCTGCATCTTTGCTTTATAACTCAGATGAAAGACAAATAATGATCCTTATATAGTTGAGCGTTTTTGTAGCTCCAGTTCTGCTTTCGTTTGCAAAATGTTTGTTTTTGCAGTAGCAATATTCTGAAAATATAATGAAATGACTGTGCCTTAAAATGGTTCTTAAAAATAAATGGCAGCCTATATAAAATACTCCTCTCTGTTGCTACTGCAACCAGTACATAGTGCAGGCCTCCTTTTTTAAACAAAACACTTATTTCTTTTCTTTGAAATGCTATTGTTTTCCTCATGGTCTTTTAAATCATTCCATTGATTTTGCATTGATCCCCAGAATTTGTAGCTTGACTCTATAAAAATAGTAGGGCACATTTGCCCTGATCTGGTAGTGATGATTGTGCTGTAGTTGATCAGCTGCTTCATATATGGAGAATAAACTTCAAGCAGTAATGTGTTTGTGTACCTGGGCAGGTGTTAGAGGAGCAGAGAGGGAAGCACACAGTTTCTTCCTCTTAGAACAGAGCATTGAAAGGGGATTGTCACTCACAGGTTGGATCCTACCAGCCTTTCCACTTGATCTGCCCCTTTGCCTACCTCACTGTACATCTTATCTTACATGGCTTTTGACCATATGGACCCAGCAATCCCTGTCACAGCCCTTTTCATAGTCAAAGCAGGCTCTTCCTCCGCCGTCCATCATTGAGAAATCTGGTAGAATCCAGTACATTTTAAAGGACAGGAGGACAGGAAAGAGGGTGTCTAGACCTGGAACAAGTTCCTCTTTTATCCTGTTGCCTGAAATTTAATTATGGTATAAAAAGCATTTAATCCTCAGCCTCAATGAATCTATCTAGACCAAATTATCTTGGGGTTAATTCTTGATTGTTCTCAGCATCCAGGCAAATGTTATCATGCATCCGCTACAAATGTGGGACAAAAGAGTTGCCTGTGTCCACCCAGTGTCTGTGTAAACTGAGAGTACAGTGGTTGGTGTACAACAGCCTTCAGTTATACATACAATCCTTTGGATTAATGATGTAGTTTTACAGTATAATAGCATTAATAAACAATGTATTATATTGTTTTACCATAACAAAAAAGATCCCAAAGAACTGAGTTTTTAGTGCCCTCTTGAAGCCTAGAATTGTCATACATATGTGCCTGTTCCTAGTCCCTTGGTGTTGATGGAAAGGAATATGTCAAAAGGAGGAGAAAACCCCCAAATATACCATTCTTTTTTTCTTTCATATAAATGATGATATATACACTATTTTATATTATGTGCTAAAGCCTGCATTTGTGTAAACAGATTTCCCCTGTAAAATATTTAGGAATCCCAAGTTTTACATTCCTTCTTTTGTTGATGACATTCAGTTAGCTAGTAAGGTAGCATGGGCGATTTCAGCAACAAGACTCCATATTCTATGTTTGCTACTAAGTAGCATGTGTTTATTTTTACCTTTCTGTTAACTGAGTTTTGGCAATCATACGCTAAGTGTAGTGTTTCAAGATCATGAAAGATATTGTAAAGAAAAGCAAGCAAGCAGAGTGAAATGTATTTTCCTGTCATTAAAATGTGTGACAGAAACAAACATGCAAAGTTTTTTAGGGCGAGCCCCCTCCCCCCTCATTCCTTTTGTCCCCATCATTAGTCCAGACACCAAAGAAATGGGTTAGCTCACTGGTTGTCTTAGTTGAAAGAAAACATGCTGTTAAAAAATAACACATTTGGAAGAATGTGAGATTTCAGACAATGGTTCCACTTCAGTTGTCTAGCTGAAAACCTTAGAGCTCTCTTCAGATGTTTTCTTGCTGTCACTGCTGACTCCTGCTGTTTTTGTGGGCAGTGTCAGTTTTTTTATGAGAATTGCCTCTATGAATGGCTTTAACCCAGGGCAGACAATCAAACTGGGTATGGGATCAGGATATCTGCTGGTCCTGCCCCTAAACTCTGTGTGTGGATACTGACTTCTGCAAGGTTGGGGCCTGCGTGGTGCCCAGTGCATGAACTGCAGTTTTCTGGATCAGATTACAATGACGTGTGCATATATTGGGATGTGGGAACATAGCCTCCTGTATGGAATTTATGATCAACAGGTTGAGGCCAGATAAAAGACCAAGGCAAGTAGATACAATCTGGTTGCATTGCACAGGCCTAAGTGCTTGCCTCAAATATACCTCTCGAGCTCTGCTCTCTGTCCTCCCTCCTTCAGAGGTGAGGCGGGTGGCAACTAAAGACAGGGCATTTTCTGTGGAGGCACCTCGCCTTTGGAATGCCCTGCCCCTTGAGGCTCACCTGGCACCTACTTTATTTTCTCTTAGGCCGCAGCCTAAAACACAACTGTTACCCAGGCTTTTAATTAGGAATTTTAACTGTTTTTTTTTTTTTTGCTGTTTATGTCCAGTGGCTTGTTTCTAATGGCTTGTTTTATATTGTTATGCTGTATTTCATTGTGAGCCTCTTCAGGAACACAAAAAAGACTGTTTGCAAACAAGTTGTTTGTGAGGCCTCATTCTAGACAAACAGGTAGTGCCTCCTTCCTTGCTGTTCCTCAAGCCAGACAGTCTGGCACCTGAAATCAATTCCCATGGCAACTCAGGCAGGGATTGTCTGAACTCTGTCTGAACTCCTGCTGTTGCCCTGGAAACCCCAATCTGAGCTGAATTTAGCTTGATAGGCAGGTCTTCCTTTCAAGTGTGGACTGGAGCTCCAAATTTATTACAAGAGGAAAAGATCAGGGGGGAGGGGGGCTCCCAGCTCTGGCTTTCAGGGAGAGACAGCTGCTGTTAGAGAGACAGGGTGAGTGCATTGGATTTTCTTTGTGTGTGGTGGGATAGGGATCTACCCCTTCAGGTGCTAGGGCTGCTGCTAGGCTCTGGGCCAAGCTCTTATTTATTATTGGTACCTTTCCTGCTGCCTGCTCAGGTAGGGTTTCTGGGAGTGGTGCAGTAGGGATCTTGATGGCTGGAGGAGAGCCTGCTGGCCCCCACGAACAACAAACATGTTCGTGACAGGATCATGTTAGTCAGTGTTCATTGTTTGTTGTTCGTGGATGGCAATGAACAACAGACACCATGTTCGTTGTTTTTTTTCTGTTCATGCCCATGTCTACTCAGGAGGACTCTGAAGAGGCAGCATAGAACTCTCCTAAATCAATAGTAACCTTCTGACTTGGTGGATCAGTGTCTTCTTATGTATCTCTTATCCCCTCATTAGTGTAGAAGATGCAATGAGAAACTCAGCTTGCTATATAACATTTTAAAATTTCACTTTCACTATGACATTTATGTTGGTACAGTTCAGGCCATTCCAATGATTCAAAGATAAATGTAAACATTGTCATTGGTTTAGTAGTTTTTTTTACTTTTGAAGAAGAAATTATATGATACAAGTTGAGGATCTGTGAGATGGAAGGCAGGGCAGAAACCCCATTTTTTCTCCCCCGCCCCTATCTACAGTTCTTGTAGGGACTACTGAGTTAATATTTATAACTTTTTGTGCATTTAAAAAAGGGGCTATGTACAAACTGATAAACTATTATTAATTTCTTTTAAAACTTAGTTTGGTTGCTGACGTTGTGGTGTTCAACTCTGCTTATAATATGGAGTCATTTCTAACATCCATTGGAAAATTCATGAAACTGATGCCTGACCATAGACCCAAGTGTCTGGAAAAATTAATCAGACCTAAATGCCAAGTCCTGTATTTTCCAGTGAAGTTCCCTGATGTGACCAGGTAAGTAGCTTTTAATTTCTTTCTCTACATTTTACAATTTATTGTTCTAGTTCAGCTTTATCTAGTGATAGCTACTTGTAAGTTTTCATTGATCAATTCAAGACATGTACATTGGAGAGTTGGTTAAGGTAATATGTTACTGATAAATGTTACAGTGCAGAACTTATACATTCAAGAGCCAAATAATACCAAGTTAATCAGCTAGCACTACATCTAAACAACGCCACTTTTTGCCAGTAGTCAGTTATGTATTCTGAAGACATGATTCCTGCTTAGTGTTCAAAGTATGTGCAATTCTACACGTGTAAGAGTCAGTGGGATTCAGAATCTTGTGCAGAGATGGGTAATTTTGCTGCCTCTTGTAAACTGGGAATAATCTAATTGAAGATATGTGACAGAATTAGTCTCCCCAACTGGTGCTGATCAAAAGGATGCAGTTCCAGAGACAGTGCTCAAAAGGAGACATTGTATTGGAGCAAAATTTCTGCTTGTGTTAAGAGTTCTTGCACAACTGGATATGCAAGAACAAGACAGCAGCAGACTTGCACTAAGTCAAAATTATTGTCCCCCCACTTACATTTCCATTTGCGCAAGATCTTGTGCAATTTCTGGACATTATATAGAGAAGCAAGTACCAGATGATGCACAAGATCTTGCACCAGTGGAACTGCTCTAAGTTCGTTTATGTTTCCACTTAGGGGTCGAGATGAGAGAGTTGATTAGGGCTGGGGAAGCCCAGCTTCATGTCCCCACTCAGCCATGAAAGTTCCATGGCAGATCTTGGGTCAATCATTCTCTCACAGCCTAAATTACCTTGCAGGATGGTTATAAAGGTAAAATGGAGGATAGACCCACATATTCTGCCCTGAGATCCTTGGAGGAAGAACGGGCTAAAAATCTAAGAGGGATATCATGTAGGTTGCACTCCCAGGAGCCTTTAATATAATACATTTTCTCATAGCTCACTGTCATGGCATACAGTTTGGGGTTTAGTGTATTAGGTATTTGGAAGTAAGCTGATGACCTAATTCGAGCATTTAGGCCCGGTCATTCAGGCTGAATGCTTGATTGCAGAATTCTGGCTGAATGCTTGATTGCAGAAAAAATAATTTAGGCAGTGCACATACCAATACACAACATGGATCCAGGGGCTTTTCATTGGCTATATTAACGGCTATGTGATTTTTTTAAAAAAAATTAGCTCTTTAAACTAAAATATAGTTCTGCAAAAGCACAATCTAGCTGTTCATATATTTATTTAAATGAAAAGGGAACTTTTTTGTATACAATGTGTACACTTAAAAACATGGTACATTTGAACGTTTAAAAATATTGTGTTTAGAATCTTGGTCTCTTGTATCTAAATGAAAAAATAAGCCTTGCCACAAGAGGCCAACGCACCATTCTTACCAAACTAACAGCAAATGCTGAATCCAGTTCTGCAGTTTCAACCAGCTTTTTTTTTTGAGTTGTTGCCGCTGTTTTTCTCCCTCCAACAAGATCATGTGTTAAATAAATGTTGAATGCACCTGTGGCAATTGAATACAGTTTATTAATTTAGTCTGTATTACTCCAGTGAAATCTAGCTTAATGGAAATGGAGGAGAAAAAGGTTAAGAAATATCATGGCCAAACTTAGATTCATAAAGCAAGCTCTTAGCCCAGAGTGTTTTTCGAGTTATTTTCAAATGGTAATTTGCTTTATCCAAACCAAACTCATACAGTGTAAGTAAGTGATTATTTGCATGACTGACAGTCATTTGAATGCCTGCAGTCTTTTAAAATGCATAATTTTACAGAGATTGGGAGGGGGGTATGAACAGTAAAATAACCAAGGTGATTTTTTTCTCCTTGCTCTGACCTCCTTTTAGTTGTTATTTCCTTTAATATGATGTTCATTTGTATATGTGGCAGAGACAAGCTAAAAACAAAAGCAGTAACCATTTAGAATATGACCGTTATTTGTAAAAGGAGTCTTCAATTTTTTATGTTAATACTGTCACTGTAAAGCAGAGTAAAAATGCATTAATACATCCCATTTGACCCTAGAACCAGGCTACGTATTAGGGGCAGCACAAAGCATTTCACTTCGGAAAATAAATTATGGTTAGTTGTAGCTTTTTTTTTTTTTAAGCAAAAGGTGCTCAAATGCCCTAACAGAAAAACTGGGCAAATCCAGATTGATGAATTCAAAACTGAAAAGTGTTGTGAAATGCCGTAATAAATAATGTTTACTTTGCATAAGAAATGCTGTGAATTGGGATTTTTATAGCACTTAAATGAGGTTTAAAGCAAGTTATTCACTTTGATATAATTGAAGATCTGCCTTAGTACCAAAGTTGTATTTTGCTTGACATTTATATTTGTTTTCAGGTACTGGAGTGAAGAAGCAGTATGTGAAGTTAATTCTAAATTGCTTCAACATTGTTTAGCTCAAGTTTATTTTTCCCCTGTCAAAATGCTTATAACTAGGATGACGGGACAGAGTGGTCTCGGCCATATTGGGGTATCTCTGAGTCTGCTCTGTACAGAGATGTGTTGTGCAGGCAAGTCTCCACAATGTAAGTCGAAGCCCTTTTCATGTGTTACATTTCTGGTACTGGGGGGGGGGGGTCACACTTACTGGGAGAAGAATGATACATCTGATCCTCCTGATACATGCAGTTGCCATTCAGTCTGGAAGGGACTATATGTGGAAAATCAGAGTTCTGGTACCCATGTACTGCAGATTAAAAAATAAAACTGTTGCCCCTTTCAGACAAGAATGGTGATCATGTATATCAGAAGGATGACATTTATGACCTCTCCTGGTATGCACAATTGCAGTGGCAAAAAGGTAGTATCTAAAAAGTGCTCATGTCAAGGAGAGGAGTGAGTTTACAGAAGTGTAACTGAATGCACTCTTCTTTTCATCTTTTTAAGTAAATGCATGACAGTCAGGTGAAGGCAAATTGACCATTGTGGCTCCAGCTTTCTGAGGAGGGAATTGCTTTCTCTGTCTCCACTGAACAGTCTTGCTATGTTACCTTGATGGGACTCCTTGTGAGTAAGAGGGGGGATTAGTGGCAAGGAGTAGGCTATGCAAGAGGGTTAACAACAGGATATTCCACCAATTTTATGGGGTCCCCGCCCCAAGGCAGCAGACAAGACTTGGTGCTCTTAAATAAAGGAGTATTTTTATTTAAAGAGGAAGAACCAACACACACACAAGAGGCAAATAAAAACGGTTTGGCACATGCACACATACAGAATTCTAAGAAATCAGCCAGAGGTTGGAATAGAATGTGTGCGTGGCGGGGGGGATATATTTACCGATCAGAGGAGCAGCGTGGTCCATGGAGAAGGAGAGCTTCAAACATCCCGCGTTCTCAGCCAGGAGAGAGCGAGAGGTAAAGTGACTCTAAGGGTACAACACTCAGATCTGAAGGTGCAGCGTGCACAGTTTGAATGGGGCAAAGACCTGGTTCTTAAAGGGCAAAACGTGTTCCGAGGCTGGGGAGCCCTCTCAGCCGTTGGAACAAAGATCCTAAAGGTCAGCTCTTGGGAATGACAAAGAGCTGACCCACAGAGAATGACCTCTGATTGGGGATGCTGGGATGTGATAAAGGAAATGCAGAGTGTTCTCCTGGTGGTTTGAAAAGAAGCAGTTTGCTAGTCAATGTTCCTGAAGCTGAATTGAAGAATTTAGATAAACGCATGTTCCCAGAGACAAATTAGAAACTTATCAGGGCAGATTGATGACTCTCGATCTTGGGATGGGGATCTAATCATGGAAGGAGGATATCAGAATGTGTTATGTGGGGTGACTCAGTGAGACCCTTTCTTGTCACAGCTATGCCTGCAGTTGGGAAGACAGTAAACTCATCACCTCAGTCCTCGGAACTTTGCATGAACATTCCATTCATGGCTTAATCTCCCGGGCGAGACTCAGCAACGCTCTGTCCGGCTGGCTGGAATTCCCCTGATGCAGATCAGGCTGCATTAATCCAAGGGCCCTGCGATTTTTATATCACAGGCAGCTATCAAGCAGCTATTAAATATGGGAGAGACCTGGGCCAACTGCTTACAACTATGCTATGCAGAATATAGTGTTGAATTACGAACTAATAGGATGCTAAGAATTTTTTTTCCTATGTAGAGATACTGTAGCATAAGAACTAGTATTTAATTTGGCATTTTTAGTAGAATCTTTGGATTATGCTGTTGTACCTGAAAATATACTCTTTGACCATTGATGTGATCTTGTATACACGGATAGTTGGGTGAAAATAGCAAGATCTGTACACCAATAAAGTTGGATTCAGTAGGAATAGCCTATAACAGTAGCAGCAGAAGAATGGTTCTCATAAGTAAAAGAGAATTGTTGAGATTCAGTGGTCTTCTGTCTAATTTTGCTGGGGAAGTAAATTATATATCTTTAGGCTTATTTCAGATTATCATATTTGCTTAAGTTGAGTATCTTCCACTGGAAGACTTGAACAAGAACTAGCATAGGGGCAAGCAACCCCTAACACTTGAGTTGAATGGCAGCATACTAGACCATTTTTCTCAGCTTTACTGCAAAAGCAGGGGTGTAGCTAAGCCATACCGGGACATTTATATAGTGAAAGCGAGCTCTATGACTTGCCAAGGATTGTCATTCTCCCAGTGAATGGACGCTTTCCTATCATCTGCCATTACTACTGCCTCATCCTCAACAGACAGTTAGCACCGCACAAAAATGATCCTCTGATTACATGGGTCTCTCTTTTCCCAGAAGCCCTTTCTAAAGTACAGCAGAAAGAAGGGCAGAGTGTTGTGCTTCCCCTAATCAGGTACCCTTATAAAAGAAAACGATTCTGTCTCCCAGTGTGGGGTGCTGCATAGGCCTCCCTCAGTTGGAGCAGGAGGAAGGAGCTGTGATCAGTTGTGCAGGTAAGTGTTAGCATAGGGAATTAATAAAGGAAGAATAAAGAATGAATGGAGAAATTCAATAAAGAAATAGAGATGGTGCAGTTGCTAGTATTTGTGTTAGGACTGGATCCTCTTTCCATCCATTGGACTATATAGAGGATTCCAGCTGAGGTGGCAGGACTAGTTCTATTATTGAAGGTCCTCGTGGCACTTCCTATGTACTTCCTTTCCATGCTGGATGGCATGACAGTGGCCAGTTTCCTTCAATTATCCTCCCTGCCCTTGTCGGAATCTGCTGCTCCCAGTCCTCAGTAGGGCTGGGCCTCTTAGATAACTTCTAGATAAAGTACAAGATAAGCATAAATATGTTACTATGTTTTCAAAAGTTCCATTAAAAGTTAAATTTGTGTCCTAAGGCACTTAAAATCCATGTTAGACAAATGACAGCCCAGAATAAAAGGGAACAGATGGGAGGACTAGGGTTATAGTGAAAGATAATGAGAGCTTTTTTCATTAGAGCAACTTGTTGGTGTTATATACAGGGCTTACTTTAAATTCTGAAGGAAAAGAAATATGGAAAGTCAGATATCTGAAAATGTGTTTTTTTCTGGGATCGTAGAATACCAGAAAGAATTATTATAAGGAAGGGAGAATAGCTGGGGGTAAGTGAAGTTCACCTTCAGTGTAATTGTGATAGGAGACACAGCCTGATCCTACAGAGTGCAAAATCCTTGGGGACTAATTGGCAAACTCTCAATTGAAGCAACAGAACAAAGTGGATGCAAAAATATCAGCAAAGAAGGCAAATCATACGGTCCATTTCATGTGATTGTTGAGCCAACTGTTTGGTCCAGCATATTGTGACATAAGATGAGCCCTACCAGAGGGCACTAAATTCAGATAGTGGAATGGGGCAGGGAGGGCAAGGAAAATGTCATACTAATTCAGAACCGGTCCTTGTTTACTCTGTTAATCCCCCCTTGCCACCCTTGCTGTTCCTTCTTTATTCCACCCATCTACCATGCCCCAGCGTCCTTGGCAAGTGTGTGTTCAACTTTATTGTAAGTTACAGTGGCCTCAGAATGTCTTAAAACACATGCACGTTTTCTAGACGTATGTATCTGCTTCAGTGAGGATCTCAGCCTAGGTATTTGCTGAAATAAATGCAGGCACTATCAGTAATGCTGAAATGCATACCTGTCTTTAAGAAAAGGATAACGATTTCATTGGCAAACGGTGAGTGTTGTTGGCCTTTCATATTATGGTCGTCCCAGGGCAATAACGCTTCAAGTGCTGCAGGCCAACAGGAGCTCCCTTGCTAGTATTGGTTGTAGGCAGTTCTGGCCTACCTTTATTTATTACATCATTTATAGCCCACCTTTCTCACTGAGACTCAAGGCGGATTGCACAGTATGAGGTTAATACAATCAGTATTAAGTACATTTCAATACAATACCATAAGGTAAGCAGATACAAAGACATAGCATTAGCAAGGATCGTGGATGTCTCTTGTGACTATCCAGAGGCTTTTCTCTTAATTATCACCACACCCCCAGAGTTTATATGATTTATTTTAAAATAAATAATCGTTGTTTTTTTTAAACCCTCTGCCTGAAGTGATTTGCCATAAAAACATCCTATGAAATCAACCTATATGACCTGCAATGAAGAATTTTTGTAGGCTTCTCTATGAAAGGAATTTCCCAGACACAGGCTCTTGCCTGCATCCCTTCCATTACAGTAGATGTAATGTAGATCAAATACCCACCCTGAAAATCTCAAAGAGAGTTGAAATAGGTAACAAAATTACTGAGCTCCTCTGCTTCCTCCTAAGTGTGGTTGTTTTTGTTTATAGTCCACTTTCTCACTGAGATCCAAGGCAGAGTACACAGTACAAATGAAAATACCATATAATCAACAGCTAGGATATTCACTGAGCAAAGTAAAATAATGAACGGCAGTTAGGACATTTAGTGAAAAAGATACAATAGGGTATGATAGCAGAAAATTTGAAAAACAAGCATAAATCCAGGCACAGAGATGAAATCTGAAACAAAGCATAACTAATTTACATGGCATGTTTAGCACCATGGAAACTCGCTAGTAGGCACATCAGCAGACAGTACCCAACAGAGTAGTGTATAGTCCCTGTCCCTACCAATGCATCTACTATGCTGATGTAGCATAGTAGTTCAGTGGCTGGGTTGTGAATCAGCACTCTGCTGGTTCGAATCCCACTACTGCCATGAGTGGCCTTGGGTAAGCCCCTCCTTTCAGCCCCAGCTCCCCAGCTGTATTGTGTGGATAATAACACTATTATGTTCACCACTCTGAGTGGGCACTAGTCTGTCTAGAAGAGTGGTATATAAGCACACTATCATCATCATCATCATCATCATATAAATGTTGGCTATTCATGGGTAGACAGTACTATTGCATGAACACATTAAATGGCCTATAGACTACTGGTTTATAGAGGTGCACATTGTCTACTCTGACTAGTAACAGCTCTCCATGATCTCTGTCAGAGTCTTTCACATTGCCTACTACCTGATCCTTTTAACTGGAGATGTTGGGTATTGAATCTGGGACTTCCTGCACACAGAGCAGATACTCTATCATAAAGCCACTGCTTTGCCACAGCTTTTGCCAGATAGCATGTCACAAAGGATGTACCCATAGGCTTCATTATATCATCATGACCTTTCTAAGGACAGATGTGCCTATTTCCCAGGGAATATGCTGATGATATGCAATATATAAACCTTATTTCATAGTTCAGAAAATGTTTATTGTGTGAGGCCAAAAATCCATTAATATTGAACAATTAAAACATGTAAGGAAAATCTTAAATTTTATTTAAGGATCTGACCCAGTACTCTCATCTCCCCATCATTAAATAGTTTTGTGCATCAAGAGTTGCTTGTTCTTTCCTTGAAACGTCTTAAATAAGCGAATGCTTTTTTACTATTTGGGTCAGAGAAAAATGATTTCTGTTCTGTTTCCTTTACCTAATACTTAGTAATTCAGCCGAGATTTTATTTTGGCCCTACCCTAGTTCCAGACTATGCAGCAGTTGAATTCTCTATGCAACCTACTTAACTTTGTTATGTTGGGTACTCGTCATGTTGCATACAACACATTCCCATAAAAGTTGCATTTTGTATTTACACAGAAATTTCTCTTGAGAGTTAAGGTCTTGTAAAACATTCTTGTTCTACAGCATGAACGAATTATTACACTCTGGGGCATTAAAAGTGAAGTGTACTGAAGAAAAGAATTTTTTCATTAAAATGCAGTTTATATTGATAAAACAGATTACTAGCGTTTGATGAAATGTGAAACTTGGATCTGCCCCTATCACTAAATCACCGGTAAGTTTATTTTGGCAGGGATGTAATGCATGTAATGTATATTGGGACCAAACATTATACAGTACCTGTTAGTTTTGTATTCGATTAAATTGCGCTTCACACCAATTGTGTTGGTGTGTGTGTGTGTGTGGGGGGGAGCTTCTGCTTACTGTATCTGTATCTTGAAGTAGCAGAATGTGGTAAGCAGGAATATTAGAAAAGAAAAGCTGTTGTGTTATCAGTTTTGGCACGGTCATTTATCAATCAGTATTTTAAACATTGACAAGTGGTAATTTAATAGGGAGCGACCCTGTTGGCAGGAAGTTCTAATGACAGATGATGCAAACTCATTTATCACTATGGGGCTCTGCTGGCTTCTTACCTTTCTCAGTATCACAGCTCATATTTTCCAAGTCTGGGATGTGGGAAGCCACAAAGGGGCAAAACCTGTGGCAGAAAGCCTGCAACCACTCCTGTCGCTTTAAAGTGATTAACTCTTGAATTGCAGATTCTTCTCTGTGCACAGACTAAAGGATTGACTTCTCGATAACAATTTAAACACCAGTTGGATTTGTATGAAGTATCGAATATCTAAAAGGCCACTCTGCAGTAGTGTCATTGGGTCACAATGAATGCCTGAAGAGCTCTGACTTGGCAGGCACCCCTCCCCTGTGCACCAGGCCAAGTGTGTGAGAGCAGAGAGGGACACAGGGGCATCCTGCCAAGCTGTTGGGAAAGTGAGAATACAGGACATTCAAGGGATACGTCCCAGAGGCCTCAACGTCATTATGTAGCCCTCTGGAGGCATTGTTTGTTGGTTTAAAAAAATGTCTAACCTGCCAAACCGACACACATAAATGCTCTTGTGGCAGCTAACAAGATTAAAATACGTACATTTATAATGTTATGATGTATTATAACCAACAGTTATAAAATCACAAACTATAAAGTGGCAAGCTAACATAATGTCAAGTTTCTCTCCCCTCCCCCAATTTATGATACGAACTGTTATTGAAAAGCCCTAAGTCAATGGAACCCAGTTCATTAGTGAGAGGAAAGCAGTGCAAACCCTGAGAGATGGAGAATATTTGGCTTTGAGTGATAAATCTTTATGGGGACTGGAAAGGGATTTTATTTTATATTAGCCCTAATTGGCTGTTGGTCTGCCATGCTTTTTCCCTTTCCTTGGGCATTTCTTCACTTGGGTGGACTTTAATTCTGATGTGTTAATTGGGTTCACTTTGGCTTTTTAGCTAATTAATTGTTCCAGTCTTTCATCATAACTTTTGGCAGAGACCAGTGCAGATACGAGGGAGGAGGGAAGAACCAGCAGTGGGAAGAACATCGGAAAGTGTGCCCAGAAGTACTCTCTTGGCTGTTACAGGTATGGCAGGAAACTCACAAAGCTGGGTGCTTTTGTGGTAGCAAAGAAATGGTAAAGTCAGTGAAGAGCTGCAAGTGGCTAGCACTGGGGTTCCTGTTGCATAATTACCTCGCCCCACAAGACAAGTAAGAAATTCATCAAATGCAGCTCCAAGGAGGAATAGAGTTACGCCAAAGCAGTGGTTCAGTTGACCGTCCCTGCTGCTTATACTGGACATCTCAGCAGGTTGCATTATAACCACCACTTCTATATCGGTCTCAATAACGACGGTGTTCTTGCCATGCTCTGTTTAATTCAAGCTATTAGTGTCCAGTACTATATTTCCTTCCCCCTATCTTTAATCAAATCACATCAGCAGCTATTTCATAGTCATAAAGTTTTCTGACATTGCATGGTCTTCACTACCCTTCTGAAATCCCAATGTGAGATGTCCAATCATGACTTGATAGGTAGGAGTCATCAGATGGCTGCCTTTCCCCCTGCCCATCTCATAGAAAAGAAGCAAAGTAGCCTGTTTGTTCTCATCATCACTCTTGTCATGTACAAATTAACAAAATGGGCCCCCTTGGTTAACACTGCCAAGTTTACCACCTGTTCCTTCACCTTGGCCCACGGGCGCACCCTATGCACAGGCTCCTAACTGGCAGGACTTGATGTCCTGGTTGCAAGCCGCTTCTCTTCTCCCCATCGGCCCAATCCCTTTGGGTCTAAACCAGTTGGTTCCAACAATACCAGTTCCGGCGACAACATATTCCTTGACACACAGTTTCCAAACCCAATCATCACCCCCATCTGAGTATGACGAAGGTGAAGAGATTGGTTCCCGCTCAGATGCCATCTCAGAACTAGCATTGAACCCATCACCGGAAGAAGCAGTTGGGGAAACGACTTCCCCCTCTCCTACTAAGGACTCCTATTTGTTGACCCGGATGGCTCAAACCCTTGATCTCGACATCTCTTCAGAGATGCCCAAACCCAAGTGCAAGGTCCTCCAGGCACTGTATACCTACACCCCTGCCTTTTTGGCCTTCCTAGCTGTATAAGAGCTTGACGTAGTGTATGGGATTTGGAAGCCTCATCCCTGGCCATGTCTAGAAAACTGTTATGGGCCTCACTCATTTCCAGTTGACAAGAAGGAAATTGGACGCCCTGGGGAGCAAGTTGTATTCCTCTGCCATACTGGAATTTAGAATTGCCAATTATCAGGCCATAATGG
Source organism: Eublepharis macularius (assembly GCF_028583425.1). Taxonomy (NCBI): domain Eukaryota; kingdom Metazoa; phylum Chordata; class Lepidosauria; order Squamata; family Eublepharidae; genus Eublepharis; species Eublepharis macularius. The sequence goes on along the minus strand of NC_072791.1, from coordinate 180,931,446 downwards.
GTTCTTATAACGTGCTCCTATGGGATCACGTCTCCAACTATACACAAGATCTCTCGGAGGACAGGAGAGCTCTGATCAGGGCCCTCCAAGGCAAAGCCACAAGACTGGCAAAACAACAAATGACAGCGGGAAAACACTCGGCGGATTGTATAGACAGATCTATGGCCTCGGCCATCGTCCTTAGATGACATTCCTGGCTCTGTTCCTCTGCCCTGCCTCAGGAGAAACGGAATAAGATTGAGAATTTCCCTTTTGAAGGCACTTTCCTGTTCTCCGAGCACATTGATGAATCCCTGCAGCAGATGAAAAAGAACCCGCTTTCTTGGAGTGCTTGCTCCCCAACAACAACATCACCAGCACTCCCAGAAGTACCGGTACCAGCAGCGCCTGCCTTACCAACTATGCTCTAGGTACTCCTAGCAGCCCTATCAGCAAAGGGGATACTCCAACTACTCTGAAACAGGAAATAAAAAGACCCAACAAGCCTAGACCAAGACAACAGCAATCACAGTCCCCCAAATCGCCAGGGGCAAAAACTAACCGTCCCTCAGCAGGTGCAACCTCTTCTTTTTAAGGACAGGCTAACTCTCTTCTACAAGGCTTGGGCTGCAATCTTGTGAAATTTCTGAGTCCTTAAAATTATTAAGCAAGGTTATCTGTTACACTTTACAGAATTACCACAGTTGTCCCCTCCTTCTAATGCTTTGACCTGTTCTGTTGAAGTACTTTCCCCAGCCAGTCGAGAGTTGCTTGACAAGGGAGCCATACAAAAGCTATTGCATGACGACTCCCCATTTGGATTCTATTCCCGATACTCTATAGTGGAGAAGAAGAATGGTGGATGATTAAATTTGAAAAGTTCAGAATATTAACTCTGTCCAGTGTCTTGCAATATTAAAAACCAGATGGCTGGTTCGCTGTGATAGATCTGAAGGACACATACTTCCACATTGCCATACACCCAGATCATAGGAAATACCTTAGATTCTCTTTCCAAGGGGAAACTTTTCAATACACAGTCCTCCGCTTTGGCTTATCTTCAGCACCCCATGTATTCACTAAATGCGTGGTAGTGGTTGTGGCCCATCTCTAAGGGGTGTTCCATCTACCCTTACCTAGACAACTGGCTCCTAGTAGCAAGATCTAGGACCCTACTCCAGGAGCACATTAACTTAACCATCCAAATTGTTTCCCATTTGGGTCTCATTGTTAAATGGAAAAAGTCATCTCTTCTCCCTGCTTAGAACATACAGTTCATAGGAGCCAGGTTAGACACCACAGCAGGGAAGGCCTTCTTACCCACAGACAGAGCAAGCTCACTACAATACTTAGTCACCAGGTTCCAGAAGAACCACTTCCAACCAGCAGTACTAATTCAGAGACTTGTAGGGCTCATGGCATCCAACCCTAGTGTCACTCCTTTTGCCTGCCTCTTCATGAGGTCCCTACAGAACTGGTTCATTAGACACTTTGAACCACTCAGGGAATCCCAGCAGAGAAGACTCTTTGGTACAATTTTCTTTATTTAAACTATAAACTACAAACAATAACATAAAAACTGTAAACAATAAACATAGAGGATAAAAACACAGCATTTTGAAAAGAAGACACAGTAACAATACATTAAAAAGGTAAAGGTAGTCCCCTGTGCAAGCACCGAGTCATTACTAACCCATGGGGAACGTCGCATCACAATGTTTTCTTGGCAGACTTTTTACAGGGTGGTTTGTCATTGCCTTCCCCAGTCAATACATAAACAAGTACCCCCCCCCCCCTAAAACTACACTACAGGTTGAATTCCGATTATCTCTGCAACAAATATGTATCCTTTCTAGAGCCTCACTTATTCTAAGTTAACCATAAGAGCCCTCTCTTTTCTATTGTTCGTGTTTTTTAATCCATAAATCCAGATGTCATCAAATCCTTGTTATCTATCTCATGTAAAAGTTTATAAATGGTTTCCATTCAGTCAAGAAGTTAACTAATGTCCTTTCTCTAATCAATGAAGTGAGTTTTGCCATTGATGCAAACTTCAAAACTTTTGTCCACCATTCCTCCACTTTAGGCAATGTTGGAGTTTTCCACTTTTGTGCATAAAGTACTCTTGCTCTCCATACATAGATCTGTTATGAGATCTTTAACTTGGTGGACAGCCGATGAGAACTTCCTTGGGAACACACTTTGGACTCCAATTATCAGACTTGTCCATCACCATTGACGCTTCCCTCAGAGGTTGAGGGGGGCACATTGTGGTGACATCTCCATACAGGGAGAATGGTCAGACTCAGAAACGTACAAGAATTAAGAGCAATTCATTACTCGCTTGTTTCTTTTGCAGGTCTCCTGAGAGACAAGAGGGTTCAGGTCCACACAGACAACATGACTGCCCTCTATTACTTGAACAAACAAGGGGTACGGCTTCATTGACTCTCTGTTCAGAGGCATCACAGCTATGGCACTGGGTTAGAGAACATAATGTCTCGCCACAAGCAATCCATATTGCAGGTACCGTGAACAGCAAGGCAGACACTCTAAGCAGGGTGTTCAAACCTCACCACGAATGGCCCATCAATTCAACTTACCTCCACCCCATCTTCCAGAGATAGAGAACACCCGATGTAGACCTATTTGCAACTTCACAGAATACCAAGGCCAAAGTCTTGTGCTCCATGGGAGGGATCGGACCCATGGTCCCTCAGGAATGCTTTCCAAATTCCCTGAGATTGAGGCCTTTTCTATGCCTTCCCACCCATTCCCCTAATGCCCAGGGTATTGGGTAGAATCAAACAATTTAGAACAGACTGGATTCTGATCACCCCATTCAGGCCATGCAGAGACTGGTTTCCAACCCTATGAGAAATATCCAGGGGCTCTCTCATATATCTCCCAGAGACCCTGTACCTCATCCACAGGGGTCGAATCCTACATCACAATGTGACCATTCTCAAACTCGCAGCATGGCTTCTGTTTCCCTAGATGCCCCCTTCTCCACGGAGGTTGCTGAAATCCTTCTGAATGCCCCAAAAGCATCCACAAGATCTTCATATAGCCACAAATGGTCTTGCTTATCATCTTGGGTAGCACACACTAGTTTCTCCCCCTTCTCGGGTCCATTATCACTGATTTTGGACTACCTGGTGTTGCTTCCTAAGAAGAGACTCTCTGCTTTGTCCATCAAGGTCCAGGACAGTGTTTTCTCACCAGGCCTCCAAACAATTCCTGAAGGATGTCCTTATTAACATTTTCCCACCCAGACCACCCCCCTTATCCCAGTGGAGCCTCTCACTAATACTAGGACAGCTTATGCTACTTCCCTTTGAGCTACTGGCCAGCTGTGACCTTAACTTGCTCACTTGGAAAGTAGCCCTTATTGTAGCTGTCACCTCTCTTAGGAGAGTGGGTGCGATCACAGCATTATGTATAGACCTTTCCCTCTTTCTCCGATTTTCCGATGAAAAAGTCATTTTATATCCCATCCTAGAATTCCTCCCCAAGGTCGTATCCAGATTCCACCTACAACAAAAGATTGTCCTCCTTGTCCTCTTCCCGAACCCTACCTCAGAGGCAGAATGCACATTACACAAGTTAGAAGTGAAGAGGGCTTTATTATGTCAACAGAACAAAGCCATTCAGGAAATCCAAGGCCCTTTTTGTATGTTACTTAGGTCCACGTAAAGGTTTTCAGGTAGCTAACCAATCACTTTCTAAATGGATCATGGCAGCCATCAGGCAATGTTGCTCCTTGGCCAAAGTTCCCTGTCTGGTGACCGTCAGAGCACACTCCACCAGAGCACAGTCTTCGGCTGCCTTCGGCAGCCTTCGGCTGCCTTCGGCTGCCTTCCTGCGAGGGACTCCTCTTCAGGATATCTGCCAAGCAGGCACCAGGTCGTTGATGGATACATTTATGCATTATTACTCTGTAGTTGTGAACGCTAGAAGGGAAACTAGTGGGGACGGCTGTCCTTCACTCCTTATTCTCATAATCATCTCACACCCTCCTCCATTGGTGTGTAGCTTGCTATTAGGGGTGTGCAGGGATGGGAAGATTTGGTTTTCTCCCTTCGAAATTTCTGAAGCAGGAAAAACAATCAGAAATAAGCAATTTCCGAAGTGGCAAGCCGATTCAGAAACCACTTATTGCCTTGCTTTGGTATGCTCCATAATGATCCGGAGCACACCAAAACTTCCCGCCCCACCGCTTATTTCACCTGATGTTGGGAGACAAGCTGTGGATTTTAAAAGGCAGCTGCTGGAGGCAGCTTGAAGGACTCTTTTGGAGCTCAGTTGGGGGAGGAGGGGCAAAATGGGATGGGAATCCACTGTGGTTACTGCGTCTTCCCCTGCCCTGCCAGCTTCATGCTGCTCTCCTTCTGCAAAGTAGAGCTTAGCTTAACTCCATTCGTGTTGCTGCCCTCTTGCTTGTTGCCTGTAGCTGTCAGCTCTGGCTGAATAATTCTGGCTGAAAGAGAATGACTGGCTCAGTGTCACCCAATGAGTTTTTATATTGAGTGGGGATTTGAACCTGGGTCTTCCCAAGTGTAGTTTACCTCTCTAACTAAAGAGAGGTAGGTAGAAAATGGCTCGTGGTCTGCTGGCGATAAACAACCTAATGATTGCTGAAATTCCTGCAAAGGACCTAGATCTGATCCAACAAGGCAACTCTTAACATTCCTCAGGAAATGTGTATGTCCAACATCACTGAAAACCAATGATGTATTGCTTCCCTGTGAGTCTCTCTATATGAAACAGCAGACACATGAAGAAAATGTGTCGGGAGATGCAATTGTGGCCAGGAAGGGTAGTTTAAAAAGATAGAGCTGGTGGCCGGGCAAAGGCTTTGCTGTACACTGGAGCTGTGTGAAGGGGCTGTGAAGTGCCAGAAGGGAAACTTCAGCCCATTACAACCTCCCCAGGTCTAAGCCCAGCTTTGGAAAGCAGCTCTAGCCCATTTCCGTTCCTCCCTGTCTTCTAATTGTGATCCCTCACAGTTTTAGACTGAAGAGGTGAAATTGACAGGGTTTTGGGGGAGGCAAAGATGAATTTGACAAACCCTCTGAGGAGCAATCTCTGCCAGCTCTGTCTTTTTAAACTATGCTTCCTAGCTAACATTGCATCTCCATACACTTGATGAACATGTGCTGAAGCATTTCATGTAGAGACAGACTGTAAAGTGATGACTTAACTATTAAGAGATTCTGAGTGTTCATTTAGAGAAGCAGAGGGGTTCTAGTTTATACACACACAGTAAGGTAAACAGTATATTTACACAATGGCACATGGTTGCTGGCAAAAGAGCAGCCGCTCATTGCAGCCTTCACAGAGAACAGAATCCGATGACCGTTAAGTACATAGTGGTTGATTAAAAACCCACCATGTTGTGGATCTGCGTGGAGAGGCAGATGTCTTATAGCCTCCAACTAGATAGTAATGTGAGCATTACCAAGTTCCTAAAATTGTTTAGAATGTAGGAAAGTAGGAATATGGTAATGCATGGCTCACCGCATAGCTGGATTCAGCGCTCAAATGTTTGTATGTGGCAGCTTTCTGGTTAATAAACCATCCGGAATGTTTGGAATCTGAATGTTCAAACTAAAAGTTTGAGGGTATTGTAGAATATGGAAGAGGGGGGACAGAGAAGAGAAGTGGGGGGGGGGGGGAGTTGTTTTTTGTATCTTTTTTCTTAAAGAAACCTGGCCTAAGATCAGGAACACCATCTTCACCACATTCTCCTTGCAGCAGAAAAGCCACGCTTCGTCATTATTCTTGTAACAAATCCCCGTGAGTATATGAGAGTAAAATTCATCTTTTTGTGTACGCAAGAAGTAGATGGCTTTGAATCTCCTCAGTGTTTATGTGCTGCTTGGTTTCCGTAGGTCTCATGATAAGTTGCAGGCACTACTTGCCTCCGCTTTTCAGCATCTCAGGACTAGAAGCTGGGTCCACGACCACCAGCAGCGTTTCATTTTGTCTCATTCTTGTACTGTTGCTCAGGACATGTCTTTAGCAGCATTTTCTCTTTCCTCAGGTGTATGCAGGTCCGCTTTTGCATACATCATGGATATCCACGGTATCCATGAAGTCTATTATATTGTGACTTACGCAGAGCACTAAAGAAAGATGACATTTCTAATCTTAGTTGACTAACGCATATTACACAGACCTTTATAGCCTTTTTCGCAGACAGGAACTCTAATTGCCTTTTTAATGTGTAGCAAATGCATTATATGAGTTGTTCACCTTTCAAGCCCTTGAACCGTTTTTGCACCTTGCTGCTCTGGGAAGACTGTGGCCCTTCTTACAGCCATCTTTTGACAGAATCTTTCTCCACCTTCTTCTTGCGTCATTTTTTTTTCCTGTGGTCTTATGATTGTCTCTTTGGGGATGGATAGCGGCTGTGGATATGCGCATCAAAATGGAGTGCCCCCTATGTGGGATTGCCTTGGGGAATATATTTTGCAGGTGGGGTTCCATGGCACCATGCGGAAAAGAATGGAGTTTCAGCTTGCATTTTCTTTACAAGACTGGATGAGAATTTTTCACTTCACCCTTTCCTTGGACTTTTGGACTTTTGTTTCAGTCCTTGAACTTGTTACAGTGTCTTGCTCAATGTTTGGGGTTGGGGGCTTTGGGCAAAGACAGTGCTCTGCTATACAGTGCAGTGTTTCGTGTCTGCTTTGGGTTTTCTTTTTAAAAGTGACTTACTGTTTTCTAGCGTTGTTTGGTATATATATATATATATATATATATTTTAAATATATTGTTGGCCAGCCTTTTCCATTGTTTTGTTGAAAAAATTCTGGTTAGTGATGCCAAAGACTGTTCTTTATTACTTTGAAAAACTGGTGTGCTTAAAATTTTGTAAAAAGATTGGAGTTATCGCACACAATTCAAGAAGTTGCTATGAGGTTTGCTTGTCTTCTCTGGGGCAGATATTTACGCTGATATGGCCCCATATCAGTTCTGCTGCATCTTCTGTTTTGATATTTGCTGTTGCACAGGTGCCACCTGAAGAACACTTTCTTGAGACTAAACCCCACTGGTTAAACCTTCTTAGGATTGCTCTCGTGCAGTGCAGCCTTAAATAGAATTATATTCTTGCACCTTTAGGGTGGAACTCTCAGTGCAATCCTAAACAGAGTTACTCCAGTTTAAGCCCATTGATTTCTGTTTAATTATTTCAGGGCTTTATGGTAGAAACTGAGTCTCAGACAGGAATGTTTCTTGCTCTAGTACTACAAATCCATTCTGTGACTTAAATTTTCCACTGAAGGAGTTTTTCATCAAAGGCTTTTACTCAGATCCCTCATATCTCTGAGGTCTTTTATGTTATCAGTTAATCTGAATATAAATCATCCCTCTTGATTTATTCAGCTGTGTCTATGTGGATAAGAGGAAGGTTATTCCCCCCCCCCTTTTTAAAAGTGTGCCAGGTCTCTGCGCTCTTGTTGGTTGCCAGTTGAGTGAAAATTTGAGGAAGGAACGGGATGCCCTTTAGTCAGAATGGAAGACAACCAGGAAACAAAAATGGATTACCAGGTAGGGATCTGTCACTTTCCCCCTCTCATGCTTTTCTTCCCTTTGAATGGTGCACAACAGGGACCTGTGCACATTTTACTGTGTGACATAAAAATAATACAACTTCAGCTGTTGAAAGTATCCTGGTTCTGAAGTCTCATTTATCCATATGTATGCTAGTAACTTATTATTCTGCAAACATCACTTCATTTTGGCTTGCAATAAGTCCTGTTCAGTCATTGTGCGGCAGTGGAATGTTTAAAGCCAAAATGTGCATTGGAATCTGTTTGTTTGCAGCAGATGATTTGCCTAAGCTTTGATGCACAGTCACTTTCTGACATTTGTGTATTTCAGCAGTGAACAATGTAAACTCATTTTCTGAGCACTTTGATTACTTGCACATAGCAGTGCCCATGGCATGTGACAAAGAAGAGCACTCTATCCACTAATCAGATAGATATGCTTCAAGCGTATTTACACAAAATAATGAAAACAGCTGTTAGATACCTTTAAACTTGAGTGTGTTTTGTTATTAATCTACTAGCCCGTACACATGACACTATAATTCTTTGCTCACTCAAGTTGCCTTTAATGACACAGTAATAAAACTGAGAGGGATGAAAGTAATGGAATTGTAGAATGTAATGCCTCAATTGTTCTACAGTGTCTTCCTTTTTGCCAAAATAAACCACAATTAGGTCCATATGGTGTTTTTGAAGTTTTCAAGCAATGACCCTAATAAAAAGTAATGAATTTCTGACAAAAGAAAGCGTGGTGCTCTTTTAAGCAGATATCTTCGCTATTGATCTAGATATGATTGCAGACTGATATGCTAATAGAAGAAGAAAGACTCAACGTGCCTGTTACAAGCACTTTCATTTTCGGTTTATTTTAATCATACGAAATTCTATATGAAAAGGTAGAAACATGTTGTGATCTATTAATTATGCCTCCCTTTTTAATAAGAGCTAATGTTTTCAGATATGCATTGGCTTTATAACGTGAAGCCTTTAATGTACTACTAAAGTTGTGAAGATGCCTTTTTTTGTGGCAGTGGCAAGCTCACTTGCATACAGATTTTTTTCCAGCATAATTGTAGGACCCCCACCCAAACACTAAACATTTGTGCCATTGTGAATGTCCAAGACATTGGTGTGTTGTGCTGTCAAAATTGGCATAATACTTTTTGACATTATTCTGATTATCTGCCGCTTTCAACCATCTAAAGCACATATTCCACTTATTGGGCTGCTTGCTGGGTTTCTGTGTTTTTGTTTGTTTGCTAGAGAAGAGAGATATTTAACAACATTTTCTCTTGTTCTAGTAATAGCTGTGTCTCGTGGGTTAGTCACGTATATCTGCTGATGAAGACAAGGCTTAAATTGCTCTAGTGTGCTTAGTCCTCTACCCTATTTTCAGTGTCAGGACTCAGCCCTAGGACATGAGAAAGAAACTGAAGGTGGAAAGTGTGAGGGATGGTTCCTAAGCAGATGTTCAAACATAATTCCTATGTTATTCAATGTTGCTAACTCTTAAGAAAGATCTCTTAGGATTGCAGCCTGAGTGTATGCAGAACTGCTTTGCTCCATTTAGTTGTAGTCCACTCCTATATTTTGGATGTAAGGGGGGAAAGTATTATTATGTAAGCCCCCTCCCCCACTGTGAGGCAGATTTTCCCTCCAAAACGGTCAAGATTTCTTGCTGTGGTTGCGCAGCCTCTGGTAGGGTGTCTCTGGGTGTAATCTTAAGTTCCTTTTGTACCACACTTTAAAACATGTATATTTTTTTGCTTATATCCCAGCCCAAATATTTGATAGGGGAGAAGCAAGCATCTTCTTTAAATGAAATGGTACTAAAGGCAGAGTTAAGTTCAAAAGGAAACAGCAGATTTATTAAACAAGCAGAGTTGGTATATAGGTAGGCAGGGAAAGTAAAGCCAAAGTACATTTTGATTATAGATCAGAATACTTCACAAGCATAACAATAATTTTCTTAAAGCTTGGTTTCAGTAGTTACAGGCCTTAAAAGTGAGAAGTTGGTAGTTTCAGACTTAGGTTACTTTAACAAGTTTCCTTCATAGGTAAGTCAGCATAGGTGTTCTGACTTCAATACAGCACTCTACCCTTTACCTTTACTCTACCTATCAGACCCAGGGTCGTCCTCAGAGCCACTCCGCCTTTTTTTAGACACTGGGAAGGAATTCTTCTTCTCCTAAAGACATAACCCTGATCACTTGGCTGAAGGGGAGTCTCCTTTCACTACCCACTTCCTCTGCCAACAACACACTCCCAGTTCTAACTTGTCTGTGTAAATCATTGCTGACTTTCACACTTAAGTACTTTAACTAGAAACCTAAAGCTGTCCCAGTTAGGGAAAACTTTTCTCTTTTCCTCACACAGAGGATTACTAGACTGACCCTCCTTGTCAAACTTCAAACTTCCAGCAATTCTGTCAGCATCAATTGTTACCTTCTCATGGCCAGTCACAGAGAGGAGGAAGCAGCCTGTCAATCATTCTCCCTTCGGGCAATACTTTAACCCTTTCCCTTCCACTCTCTGAGTGCTACACTTACATTGCAATCCTAAAAAGAGTTACTTCGATGGGGTTAGACTAGAGTAACTCTTCTTAGGATTGCAATGTTAGTAAATCTTTCAGTCTGAAAGACATTGTACTCCCCACTTTCAATGGAGTTTGTTTGACCCTCGCTGACTCGGTTAAGAGCCTAGGGAGTATACTGGATGCAGCGCTACTACTAGAAAAACAAGGTAAAGCAGCTGCAAAAAATGCTTTCTGCAATCTTACTCTAGCCTGGAAGATGGCTTCTTACCTTGACACAGCCAACCTGGCCACCCGGATCCATGCTATGGTAACATCAAAACTTTACTATTGTGATACACTATATATTGGTCTTCCATCTAAGTTAACCAAAAGGTTCCAATTGGTGCAAAATGGTGCAGCTCGACTGTTAGCAGGAGCAAGCAGGAGCATGAACATCACTCCCATCCTGCAGTCACTCCATTGCCTACCTATCAGCTACCATGCTCAATTCAAGGTACTGGTTATTACATACAAAGCTCTTCATGGCCTTGACCCGGCATACCTACAGGACCACCTCCCTCCCTATGTCTCTCCACAGCAGCTTCGCTCATCTGAACAGGGTCTCTTGCAGGTGCCAGCCTGCACATGGGCAAAATCAACTGCAGCCCGTACATGGGCCTTCTCTGTGGTGGCCCCTAACCTATGGAACAGCCTGCCTGAGGAGGTCAGGAGAGCTCCCATGCTCTTGGGTTTCTACAAACAACGCAAAACTGAATTACTCAAAAAGGCTCTTTTACTCAGATAGGAGGGCGGTATTGTAGGGAGGAGATCTTGGATGTTTCGCTAATAGGAGGGCAGTATTGTAGGGAGAGGGTCTCGGATGTTTTGCCAATGAGTTGGGAACCATGGGCTCCACCATTACGTTGCTTTACATATTATCTGTTGCTTTGAATATGTACTCATATATACTGCTTGTGCTTCATGTTGTCTAATGTCAATCCTAGAATTGATTATGTTCTGTTCCAGCAATCCTTCAACCCTGTATTGGATCCTTGCTAATGCTATGTCTCTGTAAACTTGTATTCATCTACCCTATGACATTATTTATGGAAATGTCCTTAACACTGTATGGAAATGCCTACCCTTGTCCTTGCTACTGATTCTACTGATCTCACACTATGTAATCCGCCTTGAGTCTCAGTGAGAAAGGTGGACTATATATAAAAGAGGGCGGACTATAAACAAATAAACAAACAAATACCCATTCCATCACAGGTGCCCTAGTTATATAGTCATTATGAGCTATGGCGATTTTTATTCTAGAAATTAACAACAACAACATTTGATTTATATACCGCCCTTCAGGATGGCTTAACACTCAGAGCGGTTTACAAAGTATGTTATTATTATCCCCACAACAAAACACCCTGTGAGGTGGGTGGGGCTGAGAGACCTCCTAGAAACTGTGACTCGCCCAAGGTCACCCAGCTGGCTTCAAGTGGAGGAGTAGGGAATCAAACCCGGCTCTACAGATTAGAGTCCTGCGCTAAATTCATAGGGTTTCATGCAATTACCTTAATAGAATTCGTGCACCATTATTGTATCTGAAAGCACACTTTTACACAGTGTGCTCTTGTATGCAATTGAACAACCATCCTCAATAGTATTTCCAGCAAATAATAGTGCTTTTCTTCAGATGGCATGATACCAAGCATACTTACATTTGCATGTTTTGGCAAATATTACTATTGATTAACAACTCAGCTATGGTCTATACCTGTCAGTTGTTGAGAGAAGCAATATTCTGGTGTTACTTTTAATAGCCTGTAGTGGTATACCTCTTGAGATGTGATGGTCCATTTGAGGAAACTAGAAGGTGTTTATAGTTCATTTATTTCTTGTTGCAAAGTTCCATAGAGTAGTGGTCCTAGACTAGGTGTTTGGCTTTCCAGGGTTCTGTTGTGTTCCCCCTCTTGTTCAGTATCTGTGTGAGGTTGCTAGGTGATAGTGTGTCATGATGAGCAGCTGTAGGTCTTCTAATCCCAGCTTTGTTGGCTTCCTATCAAGACCAACCCATTGCTAGAAACACACATGGAAAGCAGGAACAAATTACCCATGACTCACATGGGTAATTTTATTTTGAATGTATGTTTGACCATTTTGAAGGACCTAATTTGGCAGTTTGATTGACTAATTTAATGTAGAAATCATCTTATCCTTGAGTCTAAGTGCACACGACACTTGACAAAATAAACCAAAATCAGAAAAATAAAATAATTAAAATTTTAAAATACCATGTTAAAAGACACACCAGTTTACTGTCCGCTTCTAAAAACAAGTCCAACAAACATTCTCTGTCGGCCTTCCCCCCAAACATGTTGGTTTTTTGCTAGTGTAAAGGAGTTCCACAGTTGCAAGGCACATTCCTCTAATTCCTGCTGGTGTTTAGTTGAATACAAATTCAGAAATTAAAGGATAAAAGCATGTGTACTTGAACATCTGTAACTGGGGCTTCTAAGAAACTACTCTGATGAGGCACTGGAGGAAGTCATGATTGAATCTCCCCAGTATTTTTAAAAGGAAAATAGCACCCATCTTTTAATAGCAAGCAAAAAGAAATTATCTAACTTTTTTTCTTTCTTCCTGGGGCTAGCAACAGTGGTTGTTTGTGGGGGAGAGAATGAGAGTTTTGAGTGAGGAAATCATGCATGGGTTCAGGGGTCCCCAATCTGAATTAGGGTTCTGTCAACTATTTTCCTTTAAATTTATGGAAGGATCCTTTCAAGGATCTCACAGTTTATCTTATGGTTAAGGCGTGAGTCTGGTGAAGTACTAGGGTTGCCAGCTCCAAGTTGGGAAATTCCTGGAGATCTGTGGGTTGAAACCTGGAGAAACCTGGAGAAAGTGGGGTTTGGGGAGGGAAGGGACCTTGGCATGGCATAATTCTATAGAGTTCACCCCCCCCCCAAAGTAGCCATTTTCTCCAGGTGAACTGATCTCTGTGGCCTGGAGACCAGTTGTAATTCCGGGAGATCTCCAGCCACTACCTGGAGGCTGGCAACCCTATGAAGTACCCACGGTTATGGACTTGAAGGATTTGGGGAGACTGAACATCATTTGTGATGAGTTTCTGTGTTCTACCCATATTACCTGTCGTAAGTCAGCTTCTCTTAGCTTTCCCACATCTGGTCTCCAACCATAGCTAGGCTTTCAGCACTTGGATGACAAATTGTGTGCATCGGGTAAAAATGGATTGAAGAGTTTGTTTGCCATGCTGCTGACAGGAAAAAAAGTTAAAAGCATGATGTAAATTCAGAAAAAGGGCAATAAAATGAGAACGCAAAAATAAAATAATGAAAAAGAGGCTAGATAAAATTCCCTTTAGCAGATGTAAAAAGATTTTAAAAATAAATAGGCTTGGATCCAGACTAGTGTTTCCAGGGATTTAAGGATTTCCACCCATGAAATGTGACTTTCTCACTGCCCCCTCTAAGCTATGTAGAAAAAAGGCACTAAAATTATCAGAACAATTAGCCATTATCCAAATGCTTGGGCAAATTTTAAAAAGTCAGCTGGTGTGTAAAATTTAGCAGACTAGGGTTGAGCAGACTTCCACGGGGAAGACTTTACACTGCTGAGGTGTGCAACCACTAAAAAAGCCCTGTCTGTGGTTGCCTCCTTCCTCTGATTAAAATGTTATTCTCCTGCTGCTGTCAATCAACTGAAAACCTTGTAGTCTCATATATGCTTTAAACAGTAGATAAAACTTTTCTGGATCCTGCAAAGGAAGTTTGATGTTTTGGTGAATAAATTCCAGTCATCACCTTTTGTCACCTCTCTGCAAAAAAGAGAAGAAGAGAAGAAGGTTCCTGCACACGTGTGTTAAATCCCGCATTCATGTCAGCAGCACCTCATACTGGCATTGGAGGTTACGGAATAATCCATTATGATCAATAAGCTGCAGCAGTTTTCCCTTTTGATCTTTAGGCAGAGATCATTGATCAAAGCACAGTCTACATAGCCTAAGCATACCCTTTATGCCACTGTGTGACACTCCTTCAAACTATATATTAAGACTGAAAACTCTGATATCTTGAGCTGTGATTCTGTGTACAAACATGCAAACATCCAAGTGGAACCAAATATGCATATGTTTGGGAATGTGGCTTTTCAGAGATGGCTCCATCTATGGGTGTGTTTAATGTATCAGGCTACATTTCAATCATGAAATATAAAATTAAAATATGAACGTACATTTAATTAAAATATCACGAAACCTCCACCCACCCACCTACCCTCTGCTTCTTCTCAAAAATGTATTTGGGAAACAGACTTGGCTGGTTTTTTTGCACAAAATGTTGTGCTGATGTTTTGATATGTCTGTGTACCTTCTACCCTTCAAGGAGCTCAGACATGCATCGGTTTCTCTTCCCTGCTTATCTTTGTGATAAACCCATGAGATGGGCTAGGCTTTGAAAGTGATTCCTAGCCAGGTTTATGGTTGTGTGAGGATTTGAACCTGGATCTACTCATGCTTAATCTGGTACTATTACAACTATATCACATTTGCTTCATAAATGTACACACTAATTATATTATTAATATTCAAATGAGATGTGGACATTTCTAGTAATCCTCTGAAAACTGATGGCTGCTTTTTTAAAAGTTTAAGACATCGAAATATGAAATGACCTGAGCATCATTCCAGTATTTTAATGATCAAGTGAAATAGTGGAGTTTTTCCATATGAGTTTTTCCTGCCAGTTCTGACCCCATACTGCGTTGATTAATCCCGAGTTCAGCTTGCATTTTTTTGCCTTAGTTTTCACTTTGAGTTTCTTGGTTTCCCCTGTTTTTTTCCCCAGTTCTTTTGAGACCACTTTTATCCAGATCTTTTTATGGAAGCCGATTTTGAGTTGATTATTTTCCGCATGGGTAATGTTTCTTTTTGTTTTGTTCCACCTGTTCCTATCCACCTCCAACCTACTTTTTGATGACTGGACCTTCATCCCCATCAAACCACTCCTTCCCCGCCTTACTTTTCCCCCTTTCTGGTTTTGTTTTGATCTTATGTATCTCATATTGACAGACTGACCTACAATTGTAATAATAAGTACAGCAGGTTCCCTGAATTCCCAGGTTTTTTTTAAAAAGTAAGTCTCTAGCCCTTTCCCTCTGCAAGGGAAGGAGCTAGAGACTTAGTTTTTTGTTTTTTTTTTAAATGTAAGCTGAGAATACAGAGAACCTACTGCACGTATTATTACAACATTCAGTGAATCTATTGATATGAAATAGATTATTTTTTTAAAAAATGGGAAAAACCTTGGTGGCCCAGAGGAGAGGGGGTTGACCACTTCTGGCATCAGAAAAAGCAATGTGGTTTGAAAAGCCCATAGCCGCCCCTGCTCTGGACAGCAGAAGTCAGTTTGCCCTGCTGGTGCTGGCCTGCACCTCTTGGCTCTGGAACAGCCCGGACAGAGTTCTCTGGTTTGGAGGGGAGGGGGGAACTTAAGTATGAGGGGAGCTGCTCCTTTTTAGGTTTCCTCATGCAAAGACTCCCCTGTGTATTCATTTTCAATCTTTTTAAAAATTCAGCCCGTATATTGCTCTACCAATATAAGCATGCACTAAAAAATAAAGGGGTGTGTATGTTGTGAGGTCACATAACACCACTGTTAATAACAGCACCATCACTTGAAAATTGTGATTATTTACGATATCTGCAGAACAGAATAAACTAACCAACCAATAAACCAACTTTGCATAAAAATGCAAAGGGAGCACAGATATGTGGAAGAACCATACCCAAATCAATTCCAGTGCTTGAGGATCAACTGCTAAGGAAAAAATGGAATGTGCAAAAAAGCCTGGTGTCTTACAAATTAACTCACCAACCAAAAATACCTAGTAAATCTTTCTGCCTTTAGTTTTGGTTTCCTGTATCACTACAGGTTTCTCCTTCATTTCTCTACATGGTTCTTTTTATTTTCCCTCAAGGGGTTTCCCTATATTCTGGGAGGTTACAAAGAAACACATGATTTAAAACTGTCTAACAAAGTAATACTACTCTCTCCTCTAGATAAGGTACCAAAAGTCTGAGAACAGTCATTTCTTGAAAGTAACAATATGGACGTCAATTGAGTTTTGATGTCAAGAAATACGCTGGTTGGATTTGTCGAAATTCCCTTGGTTGGGGTTACAGGTTTTGGTGTGGATTGTTATCACAGCCTTGATATAGTTCCATGTATGAAACGAGCTAAGTTTGCTGGGTTCTTGTCGGGCCGGGGGGGGGGGGAGCTTGTGCCCTCGCTGTATGTGGTGATTGAACTTGGGAAAAGAACACAAGAATATCAATAATTATTGAACATTAGTTGTATGGGAATTACCTGTCTATTTTCCACCGATGGCATCTGTCTCTTTAAAACCTTCATTCTGGTGTCTCTGCAAAAGAAAGAAGATAAGAGATTTTTCTGTTGAATTCTATGGAGTTATGACTATAGACTTTGAATAGTGTCCATATAGATTTTGTATTTATGTAATCATATTTACTGTATTTATTGGAGTATATTTATTGTGTTTATTGTTGGAATGATATGAATAGGAACATTGATGGTTTTACAGGATTCTATTTATTGTTCTTATAGGAACTATTGGTATAATATCAATTGAGGGGATCATATAAGAATTGTTTATTTATTAGATGCACTTGTCACTTTACACTGTATAAATATCCTGTCATTGATCAGCGGGCTGGCATGTGGATGTAGGGTGGCTACAGGGTGTAGCCACAACCCTACTGGGCCTAGTGGATGCCAGGTTTGATGCTGTGGGATACCCAGAAACATGGGAATCTGACATTGTTCCCACTGTCCCATGACAGAAATGAAACATACCTTCTCAGTCTAATGGAAGATGGCATGTATGCTCATATGATACAGCCTACGTGTCTTTCTTCAAAAAAACTTAATGCAAACAGTGCTGTTCTGTGCTTTCAGTAGCAAATAATTTAACTGAGAGTCTGAGAGAATCTTACACGGGAACGCTCGAGTGACTTATTTTCTATGTGGTCTTATATTGTCTCCCTGGCAGTGCATGTGTATCCACAATGGAAGAACAAGTGTAAGATCTTTCACTCACGCATCCTGTGTTAAGATGTCTTCTGTAGAGGGACTCTCAAAACGCAGAACTTTCAGGATTTCCAAAAAGATCTTGAATCTTTCCCCTCCCCACCCTTGATACTGGTTACATATCTCCTATATTGCTGTTCGCATTCATGGCTGCTGCTCTTTTTCCTCTTCTTGCTTTTTCCTAGTTATGTGATTCTAGCTAATTGAGGATCACAAAGGCAGCATGATGAAAGTCTGGGCTGGATATGTTACAGCATCCCAAGGCGCTATTTCTTGTATTCATTTTGAATTGGCTGCATGGTGGTGATACACATCCATTTATATTTGATTCTGTTGCAACGTCATGAAGTCAGTTCAAAGTGAGAACAGCTAGTACTGTGCATATTCTGCATTGGCAAACACTTGTTTCTGTTTGCAAAACTTGCCAGAAGTTGGCCACTTTTGCATCTTGTAAAAATGGCTATGAAGTGAGGGAGGGGGCATTCTAGTTCAGCCTTAAGTAAAACAGCAAGCACCCTGCAAAAGGCTCTTAGGATGGTATTGTGGTTGCATTTTATATATTATTGCGACAGAATGCAATTTAAAGAAAGGTTTCCACCGTGCAGCACTCAGAAATGGAAGGGAAGGAGTTAATAATCATGAAGTTTGATTGACAGGCTGCTCTTCCCTCTCTCTGATTGGCTTCTCAGAATCAGCCTCAGGGTGACAGTTGGTGCTGACAAAATTTTGAGATCAGTGGGAATTTGGATTTATATATGAGAGAATCTGACAAGGAGGGTCTGATAAGTACCCTCTGAAGTGGAAAAAAAGAAAATGTTTGCCCTACCTGTAACAACATTGTCTTAAGGAAAACTTATAGTTAATATTCCCAGTATCAAAGCCAGCACAAGCTGAAACCTGTTTACACAGCCAAGATAGAACTAGTAGTGTGTTTTTGGCAAAGTGAGTGGGTTGTGAGTGGAGATTCCCATTCAACCAAGCAAAGAGCGTTATGTCTACTTAGGTGAAGAAGAAGAATTCCTGCCCAGTGTCTAGAAGGGGAGTTTGACTCTAAGGAAGACCTTAGGTCTGTTGTAAAAGGAAAACAGTATTGAACTAACATCTGGAAACCTGAGTAGTAAAGGGAAATCTGTGGAGAAACATTGTTACTTTAACCAAGGTATTAAACAAAACACCTCTCCCTCTTAAGGACTGTAAACATTGAAACTAAGCTGTAAGAAAACTATTTTGCCTATTACTTTTACAGTATTCTGTTCAACCAACAAATTTTATCTCAGCAATTTCATCCCCTGACTGACCAAATTCCATTCCTGCCTGTTCAATAAAGTTGCTGTTTCTTTTTAAAGCTACTCAGCCTCCAGTGCCATTTCATGCAGAAGAAGAAGGCTCCTGCTCTTCCCCTATCCAGTTTCTGGGCTGGGCTAAAAAGCCCAAAACATAGCTACTTATCTTGGTGAGTCAAAAAGAACTTTACATCCATAAACAGAGATACATTACTTGAAGCTGCTCAGCAACAGTGAGCAAATTTGGGTTTTGAATGACTGGCCCAAGGTTATCCGTTGAATTTGAACATAATCTAATCTGATCCTCAACAAACTGGAGACTGGCATTCTCTGTATTCTGGTGCAGCTTCACACTGATTATTCTCAATATTCTGGCACTGCTTAAATAATAATGTACTATACTCCACTTATAGTGGTTTATAATAGGCCACCACTTTAGCTAAACTTATCTCTTAAGCTATTTCTTGTCCTCATTTACTCTAATTATGTTACTTTCATTTAAAACGTTTACTTACATGTCTGCAACATCAGGCAGCTTTCCCAGTTATATCTTACCTAATTCTTGTTTGATAGGGAATACGTTTTCTGCCACTGAGACTTCCAACTATGGTGGTAGAGAAGATGATGGTGCTTACTTTTTCATTGTTTGCATCTAAGCCAGATTGAAATTGGCTGTGTTGTACATCCTGGAAGATGAGTTTCCTCTTTCCAAATGGAACCTGAGCACAGATCTGGTGTTTTCTGGTACAAAACCAAGTAAAGCTTATCTCTGTATGGTCCTTGGATGCTAAACACATTGTGTTTCTCCCCCCATGCCTCTTATAATGGTAAAAATGAGTACCTGATAATAGGTATTGTATTTTTAGTTGTAATTGGCTGTCATGGTACATATGTCCTATGAGCCAGTTTTCCCCATCAAATGCTAAAATTCATTCACCGTGTTCCTAAGTTATGAATTTAGCTTAAAATTAAGAAAATATCTTTTGACATAGGCCTTAGAATTGTATCACTTCTACAAATACTTTAAAACATTTATGGGAACAGCAAATTTAAATCATGAATTGCATTTAAAAATATGCATGAAATACCGCTTTTTAAAATTAAGGAAAAAATTTGATTTTAGCTGAGCAGTTAAGAGAGCCAATCTTAAACAACAGTTTAAATGAGATAAGTTTAAGAAAACATCTGTACCATGATTTTGTAATACAAGCTATTGGTAGAGGTTACATTCTCAATAATGTGACCTAATACAGCAGCATTTTAGGAAATTGGTATATAAACAAACATCTGTTGCAGGAATGTAAGAATAACATCATAAAGAATGTATGCAAAATTTTAATTGAAAAGGAATGATGTTGAATAGCTACATGACTTTTAAATCTAAATTGATTTTTGGTTTCAATGGAGAAAAGTGTGCCAGGGTTCCAGTTTCAATAAAATGTTTAAGTTGTAATGCCCTTTTACTGTACCTAAAAATTATTCCCTAAGTCATGGAGTAAGACAATACTTAGAGTAATACAGTATGTGTTATGTGTAATTATCCTGACAATAGTTTAATTTTTGTCAACAGTTTTATCATAAAACAGCAGTAAGATACAAGATGAATTTGATTCGTTTTGTGTGTTGTGTATGCGAATCATTTAATAGACCATTACGACTACCATATTAGACTCTATTCTTTTTCAGAGCTTTTCATTATAAGACTGGCTTTAATGGAAAGAAGTTTAACCTTCCCTCCCAGATAGATTGAACCCCATAACAGTGTAAACATTCTCATTATAAAATAAAATCCCTTTCCCCAAGGGCAGGACCATAATTATGTTGCAGAATGTTATACAAATGTTTCTCTCTCTTTCTCTCTCTCTCAAAAAGTGCTTTCTCATTTTTTGTAACCATTTTTTTACATTTTCGTTATTAAAGCTAATCAATAATACTTTAAAAAAATAATTTAATAAAAATAAATATGGTGTGATTATTTTTTAATTTTTGAAGTTTATTTTAATCAGGTTTGCAAATAAGTCATCAGTAAAATTGCTGATGATTTATAAATAGGATAATTAGAGGCTTTCCTCCTAAGTACTGTTCACTGGCATTGTGGCTGATTTTATTGCATAGTCAAACCCCTTCATTCAATTTTAAAATTGCCTTTTGAATGAACTGCACTATGAGCTTGCCAGAGTATATCTCCATTAATACCTTACCTCTTCCATTTCATTGTCCAGCCTACAAATGCACAGTGAATTGGTTGAGAAAGATATCAAGGAGTTCTGCTATTTTTAAAAGTGAATTAATGCCAAACATCCCAGATGCTGTCTCATTTATTAACAGTATTACGACTAAAAGATAGTGGTTTGGTCCTTGAGTTTCCCATTCTACACTGTTTGTTGGAGACTTTTATATCAGTTAAGATTTTCAAACCCCCCACCCCAAGTCATAGGCTCTTTAAATTAACATTCGTAGCATAACAAACTAGGGGTGTTGGGAACCACCCTATTATAACTGACACTGCAATTCTAAGAAGAGTCACTCCAATCTAAGCCCATTGAAATCAATGGGCTCAAACTGGAGTAACTCTGCTTAGGATTGCACTGTAAATATACAGAAGCGGAAAAGCAAAGTTCAAATGGAAAGTTCTGCCCTTCCGGTTCTGTTATGCTGTTTGAGTCCTCTTAAGAATCATCTGAAATGAACGTCTGTAGCCCTGAGAGCATTTCAAGACTCAAGGATGCCAGGAGAAGTAATCTCAGGGAGGCCTGTAGCCCATTTGTTACCATGCATGTAAGCACTCCAGTGCCCTGTGTTAATCTGATACCAGATAGCAATTACATTTCTGCCGAGTGCTGAGATTCATTGAATTTGGAGCGTATATGAACAATGCTGTCACAGCGTAGGTAAGTCTTATTATTACACGCTGCTCCATCAGTTTCATGTGGCAATCCTGTAACCTTGACCTAGCCAGTTTTGGCTGTGGGAGAACTTGCATCTTATTCACACAGGCGCTTTCTTCTCTGCAGAGTGTGCAAATAGTTTTCGAGATAGATATTTGAAAGGCAAAAAGTAAAAACAAAACAAAACTTTGTGCTTGTTGAGTCTAAAAGAAAGTCTGTGTGTGAGCGTGTGTGTGTGTGTGCGTTGCGTGTGCCTCCCTTTGTAACAGAAGGAATGTTTCTTATGTTTCTGTCTTCAGACAGTTGGCACACATTTCATCTCAGCAGCTGCTTTCTCTTAAAGTGCAGTAGAGTGTAGGACTGTAGTGACACTAGCATTAATACTTCACATTCTGCTATCATATGCTGTCACTGTGAAATATGGATCTAGGTTACATGTGTTTGCAGACTTTGTACTGCTGAATTATGAAAGCTGACTCAGTTGGAGAATTGTGTTGTATTCAGAGACTGTGAACTGAACAATAAATGAATGCAGCAAAGGCGCTTGTAGGAATCATAGTCCTTATTGCCCCATTCTCCCCCTCACACATGACCCTTTTTGTCTGATAACATTTTTTTCCCTGACATTGGAAGATACATTATTGGGATCTAAATATATCTGTCTCATGGTGCAATTTGTTTGTTATTGTTAGTGAATATAAAATTTATTATGGTGTAATAAATTGTATCAGTCAGAGGTGTAATACAGAAGGGTGGAAGACAAATCTTTTGGGGCACAATTAAGCAAAGTCCAGTCCTTTTAAAGTCCCCTTGGTTTCTGTGAGGGGTTGGGGTTGGGAATCAGGAGGACTTCATAGGTGCTGAAGAGTGGCTATGTTTTGCCATTCATGTGCAGGAAGCAAATTAATCCATCAGTGAATCTTACAAAGGTATACTGAGAACTAATTTACTTTAGTGGTCAGCATTGGACTTCGATCCAGCCTATGCGTAGGCTGTTCCCTAGGCATGGTGTACCTTTTCTTCTTCTATGCTGGCTGAGTACAGTTATGCAAGAACTCCAGCAAACCCTTATTATTCCTGCTGGGCCACAAAGCCATGACCAGCCTTGAACTCTTCCATGGATTACAGTGGGGAGGGGGGATTCCCAGCATGAGAAGTAAGCCTGCATTTTATTTAGCTATTGGAGTCCTGATAGAGAACAAATCCTGGACTTTAGATATGGCAACCATATCTAAAGACTTCCCGAGCTATCCAGGACTCCTGGTTTTGCATCTGCCTTACGAGTCGTTGAACCATGCCTTATTGGGAGCCTGATCCTACAGTTTGTTCATGCTTGCCTGTCTTGGATTTTTGTCCAAATCTTGAAAATATTTTGTCCTGAGCATGCACTGGACACTTACTTACCTATTTTTGCTAAAGATATAATTTATGTTTTATTTCAAACCCTCAAGGGGGGCATGGTTGAGTGGTAGAGCATTTGTTTTGCAATCAGGTCCCAAGTTCAATCCATGGCATGCCTATTGGGTGGGAGATGAAGTGAAAGATCTCTGCCTGCAACCCTGGACAGCTGCTGCCAATAGAAGTAGACAGTATTGATCTTGATAGATCTACGGTCTACCTCAGCAGAAGACAGATTTGTGTCTTCATGTGATATTTGATGCCTTGAAAAATTATCTAAAGATCTTTTTTTCAAGCCTTATTTTTGTGAAACAGCAGTTGAATATTTGAAATGATCAGGAGAGATGTTACTACATGCACTGAGGTATGCCTCTTTTTTGAGCTGCTTGTTCGAAGTGCTGGAGCCCAGAGATAAATGTTAACGGGATGTGAAAATAGATTGATCAAATATAAACCTTTGAAACTGCATTATATCAAGTCAGACCTATATGAAGCCGCTGTCATATTAAGACAGACGTCCATCTACTTCAATTTTTTTCCACTCTGACAGATAGAAACTTTTCAGGATGTCAGACATAGAAAGGCCGTTTGCAACACTCGCTCCATAAGATCTTTTAGCTGGAGGTGTCAGAAATTTAACACAGGACCTTCTTCAAGCCAAGCTTGAGCTCTGCTGCTGTGTTTCATCTCCTCAAATTTAAGATTCTGTTCCTCAGTTCCTTAACTGTAAGTAGTATTAGTACAGTTGGAAGATCCTCCACCATATCTTCAC
Source organism: Eublepharis macularius (assembly GCF_028583425.1). Taxonomy (NCBI): domain Eukaryota; kingdom Metazoa; phylum Chordata; class Lepidosauria; order Squamata; family Eublepharidae; genus Eublepharis; species Eublepharis macularius. Next base: position 180,907,925 of record NC_072791.1, on the reverse strand, counting down.
AGCTTTGTGGATAGTGTTGATTATGCTCTTCAGAGGGCCTGAGCACCTTTCAGGACAACTTTCAGGGCTTTAAGGCTGCTAGTTAGTTTGGCCTGTGTTATGTTGGATTTCTTTTACAATTGAATCATGGAATGTATATTTTAGATATTTGTAATATATTCTCCCTTGCTCCAAAGATGAAGTAGTATTAGGGAGAGTAGAAAGGTTATCATAAATAATCACATTACAGATGCAGTGAGAAGAGAGTAATTCCACAAGATACTCATTTATATCCTGCCTTTCTCCCCAGTGAAGGTCAAGAGTGGCTTACAGCATTCTCCTCTCCTCCATTTATCCTCACAACAACCCTGTGGTGTAGGTTAGGCTGCGAGAATGTGACTTGCTCAAGGTTCCATGGCAGTATGGGAATTTAAACCTGGTTCTCCCAGATCCTAGTCTTGCAGATTTTGTTGGCAGTTACTGAGCTGTCACATCAAGCTGAAATTAATGCAGCACATCCCCAAACTGTGTTTGCTTCTGTGCTTGCGCATGCGCCTTACTCTTCCTCCCTCGCACTTCCCTTCTTGTTCAGAGAACCCTTGTTAGAAACTAACTCTGGGTTCGTATAATGTACAAATGCAGGCACACACTTGGAGTTAGTCTGCCTGCTCCCCAAAACCTTGGACCCTAATCAAAGTATAGCATTTTGTTTGAAGAGAGGAAGAAACAAACTCAGACTAATCTGGAGGCCTGCATTCATACATGGTGCGTAAGTGGAGTTAGTCACTAACTGGGATTCTGCATATGAGAAGAAAGGACAGAGGAGAGAGTTGTGAACTCAGAAACAAGCCAGGCTCATGCATATATCTGTTTTTAATGTTGGAGTAAAAGAAGGTCTGAATGCAGAGAGTACAGAGAATGTATGGAACCAATGTGAGAGATTTGGAACTCAAAGATGGTCTGTTAGTATGTATAGCAAAACATCTACATTTGAGTCTTGCTTTCTGTTGAAGCAGCCAGATCTGGGGTGGGGAGGGGGGGATTTGACAAGCATGGGAGGCACAGTTTTAACACCTCATCCATCTCAGATTACTTTTGTGTAAACTTTTATTAATCACATATTGGCCAGGAGGAAATAGAGCAAACACGGTGATAGTGTTAAAGCAATTTGTGTGGGAAACAGGCAAAAATGTCAAGCCACCCCTCCTTAGTGATCTTTCAGCAGCAAAATTAATACAATGGCCGCAGTTCCACGTTATGTTCTAACACTCAGCACAGAACTTTTGTTACAGGCACTATGAGAAAAATGATAGGTTTTATTGAACTCATCTGTATAACTGGTTATATATTTCATGTTTTATTTCCAGTAGGCATGTAGCATTCAGATGGAAATAACATATGTTCTGATCTCATGTAGGAGGGTATTCACAAACTTCGTGGAGTCTTTGGAGTTTGTTCGTTACCCAAAAGTTTTCATGTTTTTATTACTGCATGATAATAGAAACAGAGCAATTTTTTTTGTTTAAGCATCTGTCTTTTGAGCCCCTTTTCCATATCTTTATTACGCCACCATTTTCACATATCATATCTGTGTCCAATTGTTTTTAAAAAGCCCTCCTATCAATAAATACTTGTAACAATATATATTTTGATCAACTGAAAAAAATAATTGTAAGTAGATCAATCTGTAGCAAGATCTGCCTTGAGCCTTCCTAAGAAAGACAGACTAAAAAATGAAGTAAAAAAAAAATCCTGAATAATTTACTCAGAAATAATTTCTACATGTTTATAGGATTGCTGTCTATAAAATTTTGAATAATAGAAACTTCCAGGGTGGGAAGAGGAGGAGGACTGTGATAGGCTAACTCTTTTCCCTATTCTGTTTTCCTCAGTTGCCGTTTGTATATGTGTGCTTTGTTGGGGGGGGGGGGGACAGCTCTGGGGAAAAGGGGGATTTCCACAGGTGCAGGGGGGGGGAAGAGTTAACATCTTTCCACAGCAATGTGGTCCTAATCCAATTCAGTTTCCCCCTACAGCTGCTATTAATAGACATTTAAAGAGAATGGAGATTTGATCATGATCTAGTTGTGCCTTTAGTTGTATTATTATGATCCATTTGGACACTTTGCTATTATGCAATAAATGACTGTGTTGTTCTTTAAATCATGACACTTTTTCTCTGTGTCAAAGAAAATATTCTGTGGAGAGTAGGGAGGCTGTTCCTTACCTTTATTTTTTCACCATGAAAAGAAACAGTGTGCTCTGATGTTTGTTCATTGCCTAGTTATTCAAGAGAAAGCAAGCAAGTAACAAAATCTTTGCTTGTCCCACGTGATATGTTTATGAAAGAGAGTGATTTAGCCTGTTATTTCCAGTCAAGGTAGAAGCTGCTTCTTTTCTCATGGTGCAGATCAATTTATGGCCATTGTATCTACCCAGAAGAAATAGGATAATTGCTGATGTTCTCATTTACAAAACCACTTTGTAGTTCAATTTTTCCCCTATACCTTTATAAATACAATATGCCCTCACTGAACAAAAACTGTGTGTGTGATCCCGCACTAGCTAGCAGAATCATTTGTTCTGGAATTCAATAAATTATTGTTTTGAGATAAGGTGTTTCTTTTTTTTCCCTTTTAAAATAAGTGTGGTGGTTTTTTCATTGCACTGGGAATTGATTTAGCAAATTAATATGTATGTTTAACCCTTAGATTAGAAGGTGTTTGTTAAATTACCTTGTAAAAAAATTCTCATACAAAATTGGATAAATGGAAAGTAGAAGTTGTATGATTACACAGTTTTACAAGAAAAGAGTACCTTGGAATTTGATTGTTTTGTATATTGGTGGGAATCTTTTTAGTTTCAGTAACTTATTTTGTTGTATAATTGCTTTAACTGGCATTCTCTGTATAATGTCAGAAATAGTTTTATACTAATTGATCTATTCCTAAAGACACTATGCATTTCTGCTATGTGTACAATGTATGTGGTATTCTGCAGTTTTCAGCTATTCTTTATTTGAATCTTTAAGTACAACTTTTCAGGGTCCCACATAGGGTTGCCAGGTCCCCTTAGCATCCTGTGCTTATGCAATGATGTCACTTCCAGTGACATCATCATGCAGGCACAGGAGCATGCGTGCTTCGCAGCGGGCTGGTTTGGGCCTCAGAGGGGCCCAATTCTGCCCATTTGGGCCTGAAACAACCCGCTGCAAAGCATAGGAGCGCAGTGTGATGATGTCACTTCCGGGAAGTGACATTGTTGTGCAGCCCCAGGAGCGTGCCCAGGAAGCCCATTCCTACGCCTTCCTTCCTCCCTCCCCCCACCATGAGAGTGATGGGTGGGGGTGGAGGGTGGGAGCAGAAGATCCCCACTGCCACTGGGAAACTGGTAACCCTAGTCCCACATGAAAGGCCAATGTTTCTGAATTTGGTGGTTCCCCATGCAGATGTATTGCTTGGTTTCAGGAAATCATGACTTACAAATCAAGATCCAGCCTCTTCAATGGTCCTCTTTCCTTTCTTCTGTCTCCAAATTTTTTCCCCCTTCCTCTCAGTTAACCGTGGTTTCATGTTACATGTACACTGCCAAGCCTAGGGATCCCAGACCCCCACTCCCCACACCCTGCCCCCACTTAGCAGTGGGGGGCACGCACCTTCCTTGCATGCTCCCCTATGGCGCAGAGCACCTGTGTGCCGCAGCCGCCAGGATTGGGCCCATTTTGGCCCGGGTCGGGGCCGCTGCGGAGCGCAGGAGCGCTCCTATGCTCCACAGTGCTCAAAATGGGCCCGATCCACAGCAAATGAGCCCGTTTCCAGCAGCTGCAGTGCGCAGGAGTGCTCCTGCGCTCTGCAGCTCCCCAAAACAGGCCCGTTCTGCCGCGGATCAGGCCTGTTTTGAGGCACTGCGGAGCACAGGAGCATTCCTGTGCTCCACAGCACCTCAAAAACGGGCCTGATCCATGGTAGAACGGCCCGTTTCAGGCATGTTCTGCAGCGCCCAGGTCTGCGTGATGACATCAGCCCTGAAATGACATCATCGCACTTGTGGGGGGGTGCGTGCACACACACCCCTCTCCCCAGAGATCAGTGCCAGACCCCTGTCCCCCCGCCAGGAGATTGAGGGGGCCTGGCAACCCTAGCCAAGCCACAGTGATCCAATTTTTTTAAAGTTCCTCTTATTCATAATTTTTAGACTTGCTTCAACCATTGTCCAAAGAACAAGTGAGAAGAGAACCGTGGTTTTTTATTTGGTAACATTTATCCCACCTTTTCCACTATGTAGGTATTTTTTAATTTTTTTGAAATATAATAATACTCAACTAGCATGAAGAGATGGGATAAAGATTTTCAGATCAACAGCCATGGTTCTTTTGTAACTTATGTTTTGGGCTATGGCTGATCTTTTCTGGAAAAAGTAATCACTTTAAAACAGTTAATCAAGATTTGCTTTAGTGTACATACAGTGTGCTATGTTAATGCAAGAAAGGAAAAATATGAGGAAAATCACCCCTAAGAGGGAAGAAAGAAGAGCCTGGGAGCACATTCATGTAGCTGGTTCCCGATGTTGAAATCTTGATTTGCTAGAAGCCAGCATTCTATATGAACTGCCACTGTGACCTCATGTATCTACATTGTGGTTTTCCTTTAAATAACAGTCATGCTTCAAGTACTGCAGTTAGGGGATACTTACAAATACAATATTGAGGGAAATAAGATTATTAGGTAATGCTGATAATGACTGAAATGTATTGGCTACATATGGTAGGTTCTTTCTGATTTTTAAACATCCATTTACTGTCTGATCTTCCCCAAACCAGTGTTAGACTTGGGTGACTAATGGTGTCATCCTAAGCAGAGTTGCTTGCTTCTAAGCCCGTTGACTTCAGTGGACTTTGAAGGGTGTAACTTGGCTTAGGGTGGCACTGAAAAAGTCCTGTTAGCAGATTGGCTTATTTCTGTCATTGATCACAAGTTGTTTCCTGTTGACAATTAACATAGGCTGTCTGAAAGAGTAGGAAATGGAAAGAAGATGTCACCAGGAAGGTTTCTGGAAAATATTAAGTTGTCTTTGTGCTCAGTCCTCCATACTTTCTCCAATCACAATGTTAATGCCCCACTGTACTGAAGCAGCCAGTGGGGAGAAAAATACACCAAAATTTGTCCCCAATTAACTTGAAACTTCCTTGATTTTTTGAAGGATATATTGGGTCTTTTCATTCCCCAGATGACCCATTAGAATGAAGTCTGTTCTGGGAGGTGGTCCAACATTATCTCAGATGTGTGGGTTTTGGAGATAATTCAAAAGGGCTGCTCTGTGGAATTTGAGTCTGTCGCAAGGTCAAATCAGTTTATTTAGGCAGACTTTATCAGCATGCTGCAAAAAAAAAAAACGGGAGAGGAGAACTCCTTTACTTAAGATCCTCAAATGTGTATCTGCCACAGATACTTACCAAAAGGTATTTGTTTTTATGCTTTGTAAGTATCAATAAAAGTTATTCTAAGAATGTTTGTTAAACAGGCTGAAAAGCTTGTTAAGCAAGGAAAGGTGTAAACGTATTCTTGAAAATTCTTTGTCACATTACCTCAAAAAACAAAGTAGGCTTCAACTGCTGGGCCCCACTGCATTTTTTTCAGTTTTATACCTGCTATTAGATCAAATAACATGACTTTAAAGTAAGGGCGTTCATGAAGTCAACTACTATCATATCTTCTTGCTTAAAGCCAGCAGGATATCCCATCATGTCTACCTTTTAATTAGATAGTATTCACACTTCTTAATGATGAGTACTCTTGTTTTAAGTTCAGACACAATTTGGCCTGCAAATGAAACTTTGTGCTTTTGTTACTGCTGCATCCAATATAGATATTTAATTTTTTGCAGCTACTGGCATATTAATAATTTTAAAAGCATAATTCTTGACACAAAGTTAAGGACTCTGCTAAAATTAACACACAAAAGTTAAAAGGATATCCATACATATACTTCTGGCTCAGAGGGATAAATAACAGCTTTAACTATATAAAACTATGGGCAATCCAGTCCTAAAAATAAGTGTATTAGAAATAGGCACGAACCACAAAAAACCCAAACCGTGCGGTTCGTGGAGTTTGTGGTTCAGCCGGAACTCCTGGCTGGCCAGCCTAGCCCCACCCACAGTTTGCAGCAGCAGGGAAAGGGGCATTGCTCTTTAAAATGAACCAAACGAACCAGTAGAACAGTTCGTGGAAGTTTATAGAAACGAGCTTCCATGAACCACTGGTTCGCGAACCACGAACCAAGCTGGTTCTTGAGGTTTTTTGGTTCGTATTCCTATTCATGCCCATCTCTATGTGTATACAGATAGCTTTACTAATGCAAAGAGTTCTGCAATATCATTGTAACTGTAGCAGTAGGGTATGTAATGCAAGGGGGAATGTGTTCCAAATTGGGTTTATTTTCTCATCTCCTTAGCTAATATAGCTGCATGAGCGATAAATACAGGTTTGACAAATTTACCCATGTTATACATGACAAGGCCATGTTTCCCAAAGAGCTGCTTCAGCAAGCCTACAGAAATTGGAACAGCCATAAGTATGTTTTTGAATTTCCTTTCTCCATCAGCAGATCTCAAGTGATACCATGAACTTCTTTTCTCTCACCCCTCAATTTCCAAAATGGTTTGCCACGTGGCTCAAGCTATTGGCTGCTATGAAAGGAACACTTTAAGCCCCCTTTTGTATGCACAGCTAGTCATATGGTTCCTCAGATCTTGAGAATAGTAATTAAAATGTAATCTGTGTAGTGCTACAAAAGGGCATGTTTTTTGCATTTTGTACTGCCACATGCTGAATACCTAGACGCTTGGGAAGAAGTGGTCTTATCTGAACTTTAAATTGATTGACACCTGTAAAAATGCTCCATACTTGAACATGTTCACCAGGTGAACAATTTGCTCGATAACGATATGCCTTTTGACAGATGTGAAGGTGAGGCAACTTGCTGTAAAAAATTACAGCTCTAGTGAAAAAAAGGGGGAAAGACCACTGTAACAATCTAACTGCTTGCACTCTTTACTCTCAGTTCCACTTTTTAAACAAACCAATAGACTATATAGCCACTTGTCAATGCCGATTCATATGCAAGTCAGGTAACAACACTGTTCCAGATACACAGTCGTAACTCCCTTTTTGTTGTGTAAAAAATTACAGTACTGTAATCAGTAACCTAATAGCATTTCTTCCTCTGTTTACTTACACTGGGAAAGTATTCCTCTGGAATGATGGTCCCAACTAGAGATGGGCACGAAATGGGGAAAAAACGAACCCTGAGTTTCATGGTTCGTCACATTCCACAAACCACAAACTTTCACAAAACTGTCCTGTTTCACAAAATGATTCATTAGGTTCGTGATTCATCAGACCCTGGGGCCTTACAGTGGCCCCCTTCATACCCAGAGATGCCAAACTCGCAGGGAGTCAAGCTAGGCCCCAAAGCCAGGCAATGCCCTGAGACTGGAGTGGAGTGAGGTGGGATAGAGGGAAAAAGGCACCCTCACTCAACAACCTGCCCAACAATGACAAGAGCAGGAAATAAGAAAGAGGCTTTTCAGTCTCCTTTGAAGCAGCAGCAAATCCAGCCCAAAGCTCCCAAATCTACTCTCTCTCACTCCAAATCCCAGCAACAGCTCCTCCTTCTCCCTCTGTCTACTGGAACTGAAAGCAGAAGGCACAGAGCTGTGCCTTATATAAGAAATGCTCACATAGAACAGAACAGGAGCTCTCTGGTTGACAGACAGACCTGCCTAACAGGGTTTGGAGGGATGAGATTGGTGTTCCCAGGGCTACAGAAGGCTCATCTCCCCCCTGCTCATTGCTCTCATAGAACAGAATGGAGATCTCAGGTTGGCAGGGAGAGCTGCCTGTCAAGGTTATGTGGGCTAAGATTGAGGTTTCCACGACAGCAAAAGGTCTGCAGACATTCCGGGCCTATGTTGCCTAGGGAATCAATGGATCGGCGCCAGCCTGTCTGGCATCACAAAGCATTCATGAATTGAACGAGTCAGCCCAAAAAGTCGTGGATTTTGTGACAAACATGGCCCCACAAATCATGTTTTCACGATACATGAATTGGCCCCATTCATCACGAAATTTGATTCATGTTTCGATTCGTGCTCATATCTAGTCCCAACCAGTGCTATAACACCATGATATCAGGAATATTGCCTAATGATATAAAAAGCATAATGGTGCGATAGGGCCTACTTTAATTTGACTACAGCAACAGGCACTATGTTTTCCAATTTGTGCAAGAAAATGAAATAATCATTTGAAACATAATACATTCAAACAGCTTGCAAAATGATCTCCTCCCAGATCATGGCCGTTTCCACACTGCTTACCTTCATGCAGAACACCTCGAAATGTCGCAAAAAACCCACGGAAGATAGTGTCTTCTTCCGCGAGTTTTGCACGATGTCACACATAACTCGCGTGAGAAAACGCTATCTTCCTCGATTTTTTCGCGACATTCCGCGGCGTTCCAGATGAAGGTAAGTAGTGTGGCCAGTGAATGGGAAAGAGAATGTGTGACAATATATCCTGTGGTCTTATTTTTATGCACTCTAACTGTGCAATCCTAAGGAAAGTTACTCTAGTCTAAGCCCATTGATTTGAATGGGCTTAGACTGGAGCAACTCTTCTTAGGATTGCACTGTTAGAGTGCATAAAAATAAGACCACAGGATATATTGTCACATGTGTTACAGCCTCCACTTACACCAGGAAATTTTGAAACAAGCTCTTGATGGAAAGATCTGGGAGGATAAAACTAGCACGTTTGTCATTGGACACCCAATGCAAACAAAACACAAGGATCCAACCATTATACTTTTCCCCTTGAGAATCTGCATAGCTTTCCCATTCTGAGTGCTGTCAGTTCATTTATGAGCATTCCATTGACAATAGAATCAGCCAGAAAATATGCTGCTATATTTTGGGTTAAAAAAAGAAAAACCTAGCAGAACATATTATTCCGAGGTACAGTTCTTGGAAAAGGGGAGGAAACCAACCCAAAGAGGGTTTTTTTGTTTTTGTATGTAGTTTTCTAATATATTTTTAACATTTCTTATTGAAATGGAGGAAGGCATCGTTCATACTTTGCTATCCAGACTTTTTAAAATGTAGCTCTTCTTTTGTTAGAGTTTTTCAAATGAGAGCCAGTGTGGTGTAACTTTAAGGCATTGACTAGTTATATGAGTTAAATTCCCATTGTGCTATGAAGCTTCCTGGGTGATCTTGTGCCTGTCGCCCTTTTTTGATCTAACCTACCTCACAAGCTTATTCACCCTGCTTTAACAGTGATTTGTAGGTTCTCTTCAATTCCTATGCATGTGATACCCAATTCGGATCAGGACTATGACATGCATGAAGATCATGGCTTCAGCCCCCTCCTTTTTCCCCAGGACCATTTCAGATCAGGAAAATACTATCAGAACAGATTTAAAGCTGTACTATACAATGGTCAAAGTAAACCATGGAAGAGAAGAAGTGGGAGTTATTTGGAGAGGGGTGTCTTAAATTTGCACAAGGCAAAGAGTTTATAGTTTTAAAAGCCATACCTCTCTTGCCACCCCCCCTTACCTTCAAAATGGGTGCTAGCCGGGGGGCGGGGGGGTCTGGCTCCTTCCTCTTGGTACATGCTCCGGAGGCCTTCCATTGACATCATTTCTTATTTAAAACAGAAGCAATAGTTGCTCAGTGGGGCCAAATAGGCCCCAAAACATACGTTTGGGATGAATTTGGCACCGCTGAGCCACTGTCACTTCCATTGTAAACCAGAAGTAATGTCAGCAGAAGGCCTCGAGAGTGTGCATGCGCCATTCTTTTGCATGCTGCAGGGACTTCAGCTAGCCTCCTGACATTCCTGTGCACTGGCCAGGGGAGCATGTGGTGGCACTTGAGGGTAGGGTATTCCCTGCCCCAAGTAGGAGGCTGGCAACCCTATTCCTATCCAGTTCCACCCCTCCGCCATATTATTAAATTAATATAACTTGAATTTGTAATACCAGTAGCAGTATTGATGACATTAAAGTATTTGTGAAAACCTCAACACTGGTTGAATTACAAGGTTTTTAAAGCTAAATACATTATTTTAATACTTGATAGATATTTACTCATGGGGATTTCTTTTCCTCTATATCACAATGCAGCCAAAATGTTATACAATACTGGAGCTGTCATTTTGAACAAAACAAATGCTTCTGAAGTGATTATCCATGGTTATTCTGATGAACTAACAATTGGCAGAATTTTTGGATTCCTGGAGTTCATTGAAGTAAAATGCTTCTTTTTTTTTTGTTTGCTCAGTTAAAAATATATTTTAGTATTATAGTGGGTTTCCTGGTGATTATGAGAGGAGATGATACCCAACTACTCTTGGTAGCTGGAATAAGGACTTGAACCAGTTTAGCACCAGCAAGCTTAAATGTGTTTCCATGTAAGAGAAGATAAGCCAGCTATTGCTGCGGAGAAATGAAGGCTTTGTGCAAAGACAGCAATTTGGTGTGAGAATTTTTTTTAAAAAGACTGTTGATATGTATAGAAAAGATACTACGGGAAGTGTGTGTCTCATATTTAAAAATCCCAGCATGTGAACAACAGGGGTTAAAAAAAGGATGAATATTTTTGTACCTTAATGGGAGAACTGTTTCTGTAATAGTATCAAAGATAAACCAGTGTATTATGAACACTAAATGATAAAGGGTGATAATATGCCATTCTTGAGACTTCTTGGCTCTTACCTAACACATCAGAAAGTGATTGTTGAATTTTAAATAGCCATACAAATGGATGACATAGAAATTTAACTTTGCTTTGACCTTATTCTAATTCACAAGATGACTGCAAAATGACTTTGTTACATCTGAATGTATGCTGGATGCTAAATCACTCCAGAGTATAAAATCTTTGTTTTGGCATAATGTTGATGCATAAACATTTGTACCCCATACTAACCCTATAAACATCACAATCCATCAGTACAATTACAAAAAAGATTGTTTGTTTTCACACTTAAAGCAGACATGAAATAGAGTGTCCTTAACTTAATCACCACCTTGATTTACCACATTTGCATATATTTGCATATTAATTGGACTACAGATTAAAATTGGTTTTGTAATTTTAATTAAGTGTCCACAAAGGTAAATGATTAGAACTGTTTAAAATACATTCTGACATAAATAGCAGTAAAAGCTTTTGTGATGATGTTTTTGTGGAATTACATTCAGAAAGTGGCCTTTTTATGATAGTAATTTTAATCTTAAATAGAATTATACAGTCAAACAGAACTGTGGATTCATAATCATTTTTTCAAGATTCATTTAATATTTTGCTGATTTGCAGCACTTGATGAAAATGTAGTGTAGGTTTAGCTGATTGCAAAATTAGGCCTGTAGCACTGATAAACTGAGGGTTTAAACCAAAGTCGTCTTAATAGGGTTGTACATATTTCAAATGTATTACATGTAGTTATGTAGATGATTTTTTTTAAAGTGAAGCCTCTGAAAGGATGATCTGCCCTTTTAAAATATAATCATCCACTTGGGCTTTCTCACTTTCAGTTTGGACCAAAGAATCCAAAACGTTTTAAAGCTGTGTCAGCCCAATGTATGGAGAAATTATTTCTTTGTCAAGGAGATATGAATGTCAGTAGGTAAAGATGTAGTTGCAGTGTTGTTTATTATTCGAATATTTGCCAAGCCAAATGCTGCTTTGGATGCCGATTGACCTTCAAGTAAGTGTAGTGAAGAAAATGTTGCTCCTAAATCTAAAGTTATGTTTATTCTGTGGCACGCACCAAAAAACCTTTTTTAATTAAAAAAAACCCACTAATTTGTTATTGGTGATATAGATAGCACTTTTGCTGTAGAGTAATGGTTTTGTGGTTGGGTTGTGAAGCAGCACTTTGTTGGTTCGAATCCCGCTACTGCTATGAGCTGAGTAGGTGGCCTTGGGTAAGCCACTCATCTCAGCCCCAGCCCCCCAGCTGTATTGTGGGAATGGGGCACTAATCTGTTTAGAAGAGTGGCATATAAGGGCAGTTGTTGCTGTTGTTAGCAGAGTCAGGGCTAATGTCCCTCTGTGTACTCAGGGACAATATTTGTGTCCAGCACAACTGAGCACATGGAAGTGTTTGCTGCAGCCCCCTGCTCTTATGAAATGGCCTTCCAGGGTTCCTGAGGAAGACCTCCACATTGATGTCTGGAAGAGACTGTAGAAGAGGTCTTTTTAATGTTAGTTGTTCATTTCATTATTTTTTATTTTTTCCTTTTAACCCTCTTAATTGCCTTGGTCTCTGGATGGCCCAGGCTAGCCCAATCTTGTCAGAAGCTAACCTGGGTTGGCTCTGGTTAGTACTTGGTTGTGAGACTAGAGATGTACACTTTGGGTTTACAATTTCAGTTTTTAACCTGAATCGGGCCCAATTTGGAAAGATTCATTATTCTTGCATCAGCCCCAGCATTGCTGAGCAGATGTGGGAATCCCGAAGCAAAGTTTTCCGAAGTGATTCATATTGCATCAGGAAGCTTTGGGCAAAGCGGTAGCAGCAACACCCACAGCACTTTTCTACTTTTCTTTTTTCTTGCAAGTGGCAAAAAAAGGCTGGCTTTCAAACACCTCGCTGCTTTCTTCACCCGATGGGAGGGGGAGGAGGCTCCGAATTATTCTAAATCGAAACCTGAATTTTTGGGGGGTGCACAGCCCTATGGGACACCACCAGGGAAGACCAGAGTTGCTACATAGAGGCAGTCAGTGGCAAACTACCTCTGAATGTCTCTTGTCTTGAAAACCCTGTGAGAGTTTGCCATAAGTTGGTTGTGACTAGAAGGCATTTTCTACAACCAATTGCCTTGGGACCCCAGTTGGTACGAGTAAGGCATATTTATAAATATATGTGCACAATGAACTGCCCATCTTCTGCAGGAACCACAGTAGGCAAGGAGAAAGTTGGTAAGGACTTGTCTTCAGAGAATAGATATGGTCTCTGAAAGCTGTTCTCTCCAGGGTCCAAACATCATTTTTCTGGGTCTACTACAAAGCTGTGATGTGCACCTTGGTCCCCAATCTCATCCAATACAAATAATCTCATGAGTCATTTAAGAAAGGTCAAACACAAGCCAACATTTGCCAGTTCTGACAATGTCATTATATGGTTTTCCTGAACAAGTATCTAACTGGGAAGAAGCAGAAGGGACAAGTAAAAGGTTCATTCCCAATGCTTCAAACCTAAGTATGGAAGAATGTGACTTCTCCATGTAAACTGTTCTAGGGTCATAACAGCATTAAGAAAACCATTCCAAAACAACAAACAGTAACTTAGAGAGAGGCTTTCTGCAATGTCTTCCGAGCCTGTGATGTCTGAACAAAATCTCTGGGACTGCTCAGTAACAATACGATACAGTCTCTCACCTGAAGGATCATGTTTAAATCCTTGTGGACCCTTAAATGTATTCCTATTTCAAAGTGACAGCTTCTTGGTGAAGCCACATTCAGAATAATAGCTTTAAATGAAAAGAGCTGTATGAAAGTGGGGATGATTATAAAATTTGTGATGTAATGAATCCTAGGTAGAAAGGCTGTGAAGTAGCAATATCTGCAACTGTATTACTATAGCTTTATTTTTAATAGCCTACGAATGCAATATTGCAATCCAGCCTTGCACAAGTAAGCTAACTTGGACCCAGTGACAAGAGAAAACACCCCCTTTATTAGCTTGGACCTAGCAAAACAGGGTCTCTGAATGGACTCAGGGTTCAGAGAACCATACCATTAACTTTGTTTACCCTGCAGAGCAATTTAAGACAGAAATTTCCTGGGGACCAAAACACAGATAAAATTGGGCAGCAGCTCTTCTGCCATTTCTTTTTTCAAGGCAACCAATGGGGCACTGATCATTTGATCGGGGAAACGGTATTGGGGAAGAGCTGTATCAATTCTTTTGTATGTTCTCCCAGTCTAAATCATCACCGGAGTTGCTGCCATGGTGGGGGTTGGGGGAACAGGTCACCTGTATCATGCCTGTATTTTTATACCAGTGGGTTGTGTATGGGAAGGAGGTGTTAGTTCAGGGAACAGTGCAGACAAAACGGTTAAACACCTTTCCCCAAATGCTGCTTCCCTAGCAGTCTTTCAAGTAAAGACAAAACATTGGAGATGAAATCACCAGTCTTCAGCATCAGTCTGATTTGGCCCTGAGCCAATGATCGATCGAGCACAATGTTGTCTAATCTGACCAGCAATACTTCTTTGAGAACTGAGCAGGGTATATCTTTTTCCGAGTCTTTCTACTTGAGTGCCAAGAATGTGTTTTAGCAGAGATCCCTTTAGCCCATATTAAATGCAGTCCTTTGAACTGCAGGTCAGAAATTTGCTGATGGAGTAGAAGTATCGTTATTGGTCAGCGTTGCTGCCAGCATGTCTTGAGGTGGGGCAGCTACCAAAACCCAGGGCTTCCAGGGGGGTGCACTGCTAACCCCCACCCTACTCACACTTCTCCTGCTGCCCACTTGCTTCTTTGTGAGCCCTCGCACTACTGTTGGACATGCACACTGCCCAGAGATGTGGGGGGGGGAGTAATATGGGTGGCACACAGCAGCAACACTCCCAAGCAGCATACACTGTGCAGCATTGTCAAGGAAGGGTGTTTGAGTGCTGGGAGGACTGTTAAGTGAGTGGGAGGAAGGATGCAAGGTTGTGCAGCTGGGGAGACGCACATAGGCAGGGGAATGGGAAGGAGTGTGTGCTAGTGAGGGTCACTGCAGCAGGCAGGAAGGGGGCCCTAGGCACTTTCTGCCCATGGCCTATCAAAATCTGGAACTGGCCCTGATATTGGTAAATGGTGTTTACAAAAGGTATCAATCCTTAAATAAGTCAGGCTAATGGCCTGATACCCAGGGCTGGTGAATGCTCTGTCAACAGGTAACAGTACATCCCCGATTAAGATTTTGGAGACATTCTTCCATATTCACCTGCTAGTAATGCATTAGTAATACATGCTAGTAATACTTTAAAGAAGTCTTCTTCAAAGAAAGGAAAATAATTGTTTTTAAATATTTAAGGATAGTGTTCTGACATTGCAAACATATGAGCTGGGAGGAGGGATCGTTTGTAAAATTTGTATGCTGTCTTTTCAGAGCCCTGCTCAGAGTAACTCACAAA
The DNA here is from genome assembly GCF_028583425.1 of Eublepharis macularius. Taxonomy (NCBI): domain Eukaryota; kingdom Metazoa; phylum Chordata; class Lepidosauria; order Squamata; family Eublepharidae; genus Eublepharis; species Eublepharis macularius. The sequence goes on along the minus strand of NC_072791.1, from coordinate 180,892,747 downwards.
GTAAAAACAAATATAAAAAAAATCATAAGAACAAGAACTATAAAGTTGTCAATATTAAAACAAACCATAAAAAGCATACCCAGGAGCCTAAAATGATATCTATAAAACAGCCCTTAGGCTAAATTAGACCATAAAATCAGCTGGGAAAGATGGAACACTTCAATTAAAAGCCTGAGTAGAGAGAGTTGTTTTTGGCCTGGCACCTAAACAACATAGGGCCAGGCAAGCCTTGAGGGAGAGGGTGATCCAGAGGGTGATAGCATTACTGAAAAAGCTCTGTCTCTGGTTGCCTCCCCGCCATCTCTGCAGGTGGGTTACATGGAGCAAGATTTGAAAAGGTATCTTAACTGGCAGTTTAGACAGTACTCAGGATGAGGTGGTCCTCTGGGTATCCTGCCCCCCTCCCCTCCTCTTTAGGGCCTTTAAAGGTAAGAACCAACACTGAACTGTGCTGGGAAACAAATGGACTGACAGTGCGTATCTTTCAGCTCAGATTTCTGAATCCACCCATTGGCAATAAGCAAGTTATCATATTTTGGATCAATTGAAATTTCTGGATGGTTTTTAGAGGCAGCCCTACATAAAACACATTACAGTATCTGATTTTTAAAAAAAAATTATTTTAAAGGTTTCTATCCTGCCTTATCTCCTTGGATTCAAGAAAGCAAACAGTGTAGCAAACCAAGTTGTGAAGACATAAACGATCCGGCTGACAAAATTAAAACAGGTTTAAATACACAATTTACCTATTTGAAAGTATTCAGACTTAACACTTCAGAGTAAAAACACACAGGATGAATAAACTCACAGCCAAATCTGTTGGAAAAATTCACCCCCCCACCAAATGCTATCTGGAAAAGGGCTGACTTATCTGTGAGCCAAACTAGACATTACATGTGACACCCCCATCTCCACTCAAAGTCACATGTATGAACTGGGGGATGCACCTTAAAAGTGCTCTGCTCTGCTCCAGAGTGCTGTGAGGGGGGAGGAAGGGCTCCAGGCTTCCCTCCCACACCATTTTTGCCCACAGTAATAGCTGCATTGGGCCTGTTTGCCCCTTTCTCTCTCATGTGGAGCCAGAGGAAGGGAGACATGGGGGCCCATCTCCACTGGCAAAAATGGCACATGGGGAAACCAAAAGCCCCTCCTCACCCCTAACACTCTAGAGCTGAGTGGAACAATGGAGTGCTTTTAAAATGAGTTTCCCAGTTCATAATTGTGCCTGCAGGTTGGACACCCTCAACCCAGCTCATGTCCCACACAATGTCTAATTTGACCCTCAGTGTAGCAAGAGAAGGCTCCCTCCTCAATCAAGAAATTTATACTGATTTCCTGCTAGCTTGTGTAAGACACGTAACCTTCCTGTCTCTTATTCCTTGTGTCTGTGAAATTGTGAGCGTGATCCTGGTAATTCATATATCATGCGTTTTAAATATCACGTGAACACTTTATATTATATAAGAGTCCATGGATTAGTAACAATGTTTGTTCTTAGAGTTTGAGTAGTTTGTAAAAATGTAGTCATCAAAAAGGAGTAGTATTAGCCATTTTTTAGACGGGGGTGGGAACTGCATATTTTATTTATCAGTATGAACTACAACATATAATCTCCTTTGGAAAGAGTTTTTGCTACAAGAAGAATAATGGCCACATACTCAGCAGGCTGCAGTGGGATGAGATAGCATGCTTGCAGCATTTCTTTGCAACATAATTGCAGCATCAATGAACCATGAATTCAACCTAATTAACATAACTGGAACCACTGCAATCATGCTGCCATTCAATTTACTTTTTGAACATTCTGGTGAAGTGTCAGGGTTGCGTTATTTGCTGTTGAAATGCTGTCGAGTGCTGTCCACTCTGAATTTTTCAGCTGCTCTCTTGCCATATTTAAAAATTTTTGCTCTTCAACTTAGATATTAATTTATTTTGGTGAAGGGGAGATTTTATTGGTTCGGGGGTTGTCAAGGGTACAAATAGTTCTTATTAATCTCTGTTCTGAAGAAAGTTAAATTCTTTGTTGTACAAACTCAAGGTTGTAAACAAACTATCAACTTTACCAGTTTTGCAGCAAGACTTTTTAATTATTTGAAAAGGCCTTGTTTAAACAAAGTCTTCTACAGGCTGCAGGAGTGGGGTTTCTTTTGCTGTTGATGTTGAAAATATGTATTTGGTGATGTCTCAAATAAGCTGTCCTAAAAAGTATTTGGATTCTATATGATGCAAAATACTATTCCAAATTGGAGGGGGGAGGGATTTAAACATCTGTAATCTTAGAAAAGCAAAGTTTTTGAAATTATATGGAAAGAGTAGCATAGAGAATAAAATAAACATTCCACTTCTCCATTCTCACCTCTTGGTGATGATTCTCATCAAATACAGTTTTTATTATTTCCTTGCCAACTCTGTCCAAAGATTTCTGCCAATACCAGATCATTATGTTACATGCTGATTATGAAATTGGCACCTGTGATATCAGTGCCCCCCTTCACATTCCAGCCTGCTTGCATAAATGATATTTAGTAGTTTGTTTGTTTCAAACTTGTGCATATATAGCTTTATATCTAGGATTATGGGTACAAAGGTTGAGGGTACCAATGGCCAAAGACAACAATGTACTCCTAAATGCTCTGCTCTGCTCCAGGACTCCCACTTAAGAGATTTACAACAAGCATTTTTGGGACTACAGTACCCACCAAATGAAGTGAGGAAACAAATCAACAGGGCCAGACTAGTACCCAGAAACAGCTTGCTCCAGGACAAACCTAAAGGAACTAACAACAGAACACCACTGGTTGTCACCTATAGTTCCCAGCTCAAACCCATCCAACGTATCATCAGTGAGCTACAACCCATCCTGGAAAATGATACCTCTCTCTCAGAAGCCCTGGGTGGAAGACCTCTTCTCGCCTACAGACAGCCCCCCAACCTTAAACGACTTCTCACTTACAATCATGAATCGGCTAGCAGAGTCACCAGCACAGGTACCAGGCCCTGCAACAGACCCAGATGCCAGCTCTGCCCTTATATCTACCCAGGGAATACAATTACAGGAACCAATGGCATCAACTACACTGTCTCTGGCTCTTACAGCTGCTCATCCTCCAATGTGATATATGCCCTCATGTGCCAACAATGTCCATCTGCTCTGTACATTGGACAAACCAGCCAACCTCTACGCAAAAGAATAAATGGACACAAATCTGACATTAGAAATGGCAACATCCAGAAACCAATGGAAGAACACTTCAATCTACCAGGGCATTCCACCAAAGACTTAAAGGTCACTGTAGTTCAACAGAAACCTTTCAAAAACAAAATCCAACGGGAAGCTGCTGAATTGGAATTCATATGTAAATTTGACTCAGTTAGGCTGGGACTGAATAGGGACTATGAATGGTTATCTCATTATCAGAAGTAACTGATTTCCTTAACAGAAGCAAACTGATCTCCATATCAGAAGCAGCTGTTTGCATCTACTCCTCCCTCCCCTCTCCTCCTCTATATCTGACCAGTTTCTTCTTGCCCTCCATGCATCTGACGAAGAGAACTGTGATTCTCGAAAGCTTATGCTACAATAAAGTTGGTTGTTGTGGGTTTTCCGGGCTGTATTGCCGTGGTCTTGGCATTGTAGTTCCTGACGTTTCGCCAGCAGCTGTGGCTGGCATCTTCAGAGGTGTAGCACCAAAAGACAGAGATCTCTCAGTGTCACAGTGTGGAAAAGAGAAGAGATGTAGGTCATTTGTATCTACTCAGGAGGGGTGGGGTTGAGCTGAGTCATCCTGTAAGAGTTTCCCAGGGTGTGGAATGCTAATGGCGGGAGGCTTCACTACAGGGAGGCTACAATAAAGTTGGTTAGTCTTAAAGGTGCTACTGGACTCTTTTTGATTTTGCTACTACAGACTAACACGGCTAACTCCTCTGCTCATAAATGCAATAACAGTTTAGTATCAGAACCAGTATTTGAGTCCAGAAATCCTAAGTCCTACTGGATCACACTATATTACCTTCTGTTGTAGTTATTGTACAGTTACTTCCACTGAAAAGTTTGGTCTTCCTAGCTGTTTATATTGCACTTGCAATATGTATCTCAGTGGATCTCAGTGAGAAAGGTGGACTATAAACAAACAGCAACAACAATAATAATTCTCTTATCAGACCACCGATTGTACAAGTATGCAGTCACCCAAAGGTGACTCACTGAAAAGTGAAATGACTTTATTATCTTTTATCATCTGTGCTATGCTAAAACCTCATTATAAAGAAAATGACCTAAATGCTAATATACTGTGTTATATGTATATTTTAATTATGAATTAGTCAGTAGTTAAATTGCAAAGGGCCAGATGTCTCCTGCCTTGTTCTCTCTCATTTATTTACTCATTTATACTCCACTTTTCTCCCCAGTGGGGACCAAAACGGCATTCAACGTTGTTTTCTTCTCCACCTGCAGTCTGAAATTGTACAGTTCATTTTATCATAACATTCTCTGCTTCAGGTGAAAACCATTCACCAACCAGTAGATTCTAGTGGCATTCTCAAACCACCTTTTCACGTTATATTGAATTAGCCATCATAATGGTCACTGGAAGAATAATTGCTTGTTCCAAGCCAAATGTTGTTGTTCAAGAGGTGGGGAAATGCATTGCTTTTTCAATGGAAGACCTACCTTGAGGGAAAAATATGGATACCCCTTCAATCAGTCTGAAATATACATTAGTTGTACACAGGGGTCATTTCGTAGAAAAAGAACTGCAGGAACTCATTAGCACAACTCATTAACATATGCCACACCCCTTGATCCTGTCAGGGTCTGTTTGTATGTTGCCTGAAAGGAAGCAACCTGAGTAACGCCATGTTTAATTCTTTAGTTGTTTAGTCTTCTTTTCCCTCTAGGCCCCACCTGCGAGGAGCCGCTTCCATGGGAGAAGACACTGTCTTATCTTTTCTTCGAGCCGAATCGACCTTGGCTAGTGTTCCCACAAAGAACTCTCTTGCTATGTGAACTCTGGGGGGAGGATGGGCTGAGAGTGTGAAATGTAACAACTTCTGTTTTGTATCTCATTCCTAACAATGCCTTGTTCAGCTAGGATCTCAAATCCTGGAATATGGACATCTGGGCCCGAATGCTGTCTTTCAAAATAAAACCTTTTGAAATCAAAAGACCTTGTCTTCTTGCAGAAGGGAGTAAGACAGACTATCGTGTCTGGAATGCCATAGTCTGACAGATCCAGGCAAAAAGGCCAGGATTCGGCTGCTGCCAGACAAGGGAGTGTTCCCCCACCTGGCAGTGGCCCGATCAGGGCTATTTTACCCCCAGTCCAGGCCAAAAGGCCTAAAATGGGTCAAAATGGCCATTTTGGGCACGTTTTGGCCTGGATCAGGCCCAAAATGGCCTGGATTGGGTTGGTGCCGGGCAGGGCAGGGATCCCCCACCAGGCACCAACCCAATCCTGGTGGTTTTGGTCCTGATCCTGGCCGAAAAGGGCCCCAAATGGCCAAAAATGGCCACTTGTGCCCCGTTTCGGGCCAGATAATGGCCGAAACAGCCTGGAGTAGATCAGTGCTGGGCAGGGGAGGGTTCCCCCACCTGGCACTGATCAGATCCCAGCAGTTCTGACACTGATCCAGGCAGAAAATGGTCCAAACACCAAAATTGGCCCTTTTGGGCCAGGATCGGGGCTGAAAAGGACCGAATCTGGTCAGAGCCCAGTGGGGGACCCCTCCCCTGCCCAGGACTGACCCGGTGAAGGCTGTTTTGGCCCAGATCCGGGCTCAAAAGGGCCCCAAAGTGCCAAAACAGCCATTTTGGGCACATTTAAGCCCGAAATGGAGCCCAAAAGGCCAGGACTGGGATGGTGCTGGGTGGGGGACGCTTCCTCTGCCCAGCACCAACCTGATCCAGACCCCTTTGGCCCCCAAACTGGCCCAAAATGGACAAAAATGGCCATTTTGGGCCCGTTTTGGCCAGGATCGGTGCCGAAACGGCTGGGACTGGGTCAGTGCTGAGTGGAGGAGGCTCCCTTTGCCCAGCACCATCCCTATCCTGGCCATTTTGACCCCAATACAGGCCATTTCGGCCCCAAAACTGGCCCAAAATGGCCATTTTTGACCCGTTTCGGCCAGGATCGGGATCGAAATGGCCGGGACTGGGTCGGTGCCAGGCAGGGGTGGCTCCCCCTGCCCGGCACCAACTTGGTCCTGGCCATTTCGGCCCCAATCTGGGCCATTTTGCCCCTGATCCTGGCCAAAACAAGTCAAAAATGTCCAAAATGGCCATTTTTGACCCGTTTCTGCCAGGATCGGGGCCAAAATGGCTGGGATCAGGTCGGTGCTGGGTGGGGGAGGCTCCCTCTTCTCAGCACCGACTCGATCCGGGCTGTTTCGGCCCCAATCCCGGCCGTTTCGGCCAGGATTGGGGTGAAACGGCTGTGACTGGGTCGGTGCCGGGCGGGGGAGGCTTCCCACACCCTGCACCATCCCGATCTGGGCTGTTTTGCCCCAATTGTGGCCTTTTTGGCCCCAGTCGAGGCCTAAAGGGCCCAAAATGTTTTCAAGTCAGGTGGGCGGGGCCACCTGACTTGGGGAAACTACCGGAACTCTGTTCCGGTGCGTTCCCCCTTGAAATGAGCCCTGGTTGTACATAAAGTGGGAAATACCAACATGAAAACCTCTACTTCATTCCTTCAGGTGTCATTTCTGTTTGGAATCTGTCTGATGAGAAAATGTTGCCTATACCCCCACATTCTTCACTATACATACCATTAATTTATAGAGAAGTTGATTTCTGAAGCTGTCTCAAGCAAACTCTAAGCCCAGCCTCCTGCCTTCTATAGAGAATGTGTGGAATGGGCCAGCCTTCTGAGGTGTTCCATCTTGTCCCTTATATTGGAGGTTTGGATGCTATACTCATAGCAGTTTACCTTTTTTCAAGATTTTTTTTCACATCGTCCTTTGATATCAGACCTCTAAAACAGAGAGATCCTTCTCCTGTAAGTAGATCCATAATGGTTTCCAAGTTTTGTTCACAATTCTCTTGCAATCCACAGCTTCAGGAAATGTTAGTATACTATTAATAGTTACACTTTTGGCTCTCATGATAAATCTTGATTACCTGGGAATGTATTTTATATCATCTCACCCCACCCCAATGCTCTGCAACGTATAGGAATTCGTTGGCAGACTGATCAACATGGGATGGATTCCCTAAGCACAGGAAGACTGAAAACCATTGCTCTAGATACAGCAACTAAGAATGTCTTCCAACCAAAATACATTATATTTGCATGGTAATAATTAAGCCTAGAAGCAATTACAAGTGTGTGCCAAATGAAGCCAGCCTAATCTTTGGAAAGGATAGGGTATTGTTCTTAAGGGAAAAATCTAAGCCAGTATTCTCAGTATCAGATATAAACTGTCAAAACTCAAGATTGCCATCCTTTATCAATTTAATTCAGGTAGGTAGCCATGTTGGTCTGCAGTAGAACAGCAGAATTTGAGTCCAGTTGCACCTTAGAGATCAACAAGATTACCAGGGTATAAGCTATTAAGAGTCAAACTCCCTTCTTCATAGATAAGTGCTGTACTGAAGAAGAGAGCTCTGACTCCAAAGCTTATACTCTGACAATCTCTAAGATATCACTGGACTCAAATCCTGCTATCCTTTATCAATGGGAATTATATCAATGTCAACATATAATTCTCAATATAAAGGAGATATACCAAAAATAGGCTGCAAAGTTGCTCCCGGGGAAGTAAGCTTCACCTCTGACTTCACTGAGGCTTTGCTCGAATGATTGGATGCAGGATTGTGGCCATAGTGCAGAAGGTCCATGTGGTTACTTATAAATTACATGCTTGCTAAATTCTAATACAAACATACCAGAGAGACAGCAAATTGCTAGAAGCCTAAGATTTGGCTGCTTATCAAACCACTATGTGAGTTTCAGCTTTCTGTACGTTCTAGCACTGTGGCTCCAGGACGTATCATTATCTCCTCCCTCCGTGATGCTTTGAAAGAAAAAGTCATCAGCAAATCTGATCAGATATCTCCAGCATCTGATCATATCCTAACACCCAAATGCTATTCATGTTTAGTTCGGTGGAGCTTACTCCCAGATAAGTGTGCATAGGACTTCAGCCCCAGTCATTTTTAGTAGATTCATGTCTACTCATTGAAGCCCTTTTTATAGCCAGTCTAACAGTGCAATCCTTAGCAGAGTTGTGCTCTTCTAAGCCCATTGAAGTCAATGGGCCAATACCGCTGTGACTTGGTTTAAGATTGCACTGTGAAGTACCGTCATGAGCTTTCATGGTACAGGTATCATTATTAAAACATTGCATTATTAAAACATTACACATATGTAATGAACTTTTACACATATAGGGCAAATTTATTAGACCTTTATTACAACAAACTTAAACTGAAATCATTTTAAAATATCTTTGAATTGACTTCTCCAAAATATTTTTGTGACTCAGTATGTTACAGGGCTGGAGCATGACATAAAACTTGTCAGCCAAGACACATCTTAAAAATAGAGAAATAATTTGAAAAGTCTGTTCCTTAGTTACATTGGCTGCTGTCCTCAAACCAGAGTGCGGTATAGTCCCATTGAAGTGGTCTGACGATTGCAACCATAGCATCAAAACATTATTTGGAGCACGTCAGAGAGGATTTTTGGCATGTCATTGTTTTTATTTCTATTTCCATATTTTCTATTGTTTTTAATGTTTGTGTTGAGTTCCTCTGTTGCAATGGCTTCAGTTGTTTATGTTGTTTAATACTGATGATAAAATACTGAGATAATTCCTCCTTTATTTTCTTTTAAAGTAGTAGTCATGGTTGCTTGATTCAGGCAGTTCTGCTATCTTCATTATCATCATTAGGAATATTCTGTTAAAATACACACATGCATAGGTCAAGATGTGTGAATGGTCTGGCACTACTGCTGTTATCCTATTCAGTAAACCATCTGGCATTTAGGAGCAGAATAATTGAGGACCCTGTGTCTCTCTGTATTATAGTGCAGCCATGTTTAGTGCATGGAAGCCCGCTAAGCATGCTGTGAAATGAAAGTTCAGGGACCCAGGTTTTTAATGGTCCTTTTTGAGATAAGGTGACTAAAACTTTACACAGCATTCCAAATGAGGCTACACTGTAGATCTATGGCAGGGCTTTTTTTCAGGGGGAACGCGGTGGAACGGAGTTCCGGAACCTCCTGAAAATGGTCACATGGCTGGTGGCCCCGCCCCTGATATCCAGCCAGAGGGGAGTTTAGATTGCCTTCCGCACCACTGAGCGGTGTGGAGGGCAATCTAAACTCTCCTCTCTCTGGAGATCGGGGCGGGGCCACCAGCCATGTGACCATTTTCTCCAAGGGCAACCCACTGAGTTCCACCACCTCTTTCCCCAGAAAAAAAGCCCTGGTCAGGGGTATTATAATTTTATATTTATTTATTTTCTATTTACTGTCCTCCTGCAAGGGGTTCCCACGTCATTTAATATGTTCATGTCAAATTATTTAAGTTTTGTTACTGCAACTTTTCATATCTGTGTTTGTTTTTAAATTTCTGCAACCCATAACTTATTGTATTGTTTGTTGAGTGTACCAGGTGCTGATTGTGTTGACTTACACCATGTAATCTGCCTTGAGTCTCAGTGAGAAAGCTGTGTAAAGAAAATAAAATTTCAGTCCCTTTCCTAATAATCCCTATCATAGAGTTTGCTTTTTTCACTGCTGCAGCATGCTGGGTTGATGCTTACGCTGAGCTGTCTACTATGAGCCCAAAGTCTCTTTCCCTCTCAGTTTCAGGAAGTTCAGATCACATTAGCATATACTTGAAACTGGGATTTTTTGTTCCATGTGCACCTCTTTACATTTACCTAGGTTGAACTTTGTTTGCTACATTGTTGTCTGTTGACACTGAGTAATTTGTGGTAATCTTCCTCAAGCTCTTCACAGTCAGCCTTGGTTTTCACCATTCTGAATAATTTTGTGTCATCCACAAACATGGATACTCTCCCCCAGTTCTGGATCATTTATGAATGAATTAAATAGCCCCAGCCCCAGAACCGATCCTTGTGAAATATCACTGCTTACTTCCCTCCATTGTGAGACTGTCCATTTAGTCTTACTCTTTGCTTCCTGTCGTTTGACCAATTTTTAATCGGCATGAGGACTTGTCCTCTTATCCCCTACTAAGCTTAGCCAAGTCTTTGATGAGCTACCTTGTCAAAGGCCTTTTGAAAGTCTAAATATATAATGCCTACCTAGTCACTGTTATCTACGTGTTTGTTCACTTTCTCAAAGAAGGTCGGTGAGGCAGGACTTCCCTTTGCCAAAGCAATGCTGATTTTCCCTCAGCTGGCTTTGTTCTTCTATGTCCCTAATGATTCTGTCTTTGATTTCAGTTTCCACTAATTTAACTGGGGAGACATTAGGCTAACTGGCCTGTAATTTCCTGGTTTTCCTCTGGACCACTTTGATAAAGATTGGTGTAGCACTTTTTACTCTTCAGTTTTCTGATACAGTGTTAGATTTTAATGACAAGTTACATATATAACTTTTGCCACTATGGTATGACTACTCCCAGAGGTGTCTGAAGGAGAGGATCCTGTGGGTGGAGCTGATGATGTTTTCCCATCTGTACCAATATCACAGTGCCCCCAGGCACTAATAAGTAATAAAGTTTTGGGATTCTACATGAGATTTGGTTACTTCGAGAGCAGTGTATAAACTGCCATGTCACAACAGTTCCCATGCCACTCTGGGTAGCCTTAGAACTAGTTCTCAGTGTCTGTTCATGGTTGAGCGAACTATCATCAGTTGAATCAAGACAGCAGGGATAGTGAACACATGGCAGCCCCTGTAAGTTACAGAGGAGAGGGATGCTCATCTTTTGAGTATGTATGGACCAATTATTCTGTCCAGATTTTCAGGTAGTCATGGTGGCCAGTAGCACATCTTAGGTGTTATGTTTGATGAGAAGACTGCAACCATTTCTGTGAGACCCAGAAAATGCCTCTGTAACCAAAATACATAATTACTGCAGTGTTCTTTTAAAAATTGGTTGATGCTATGAATTGTCCTTCATCTGCCTTTAAATAGAAGTGATACTAATACAGATGTTGGGGACTGTAGCTAAATAACATACTTCTCTCCATGTGTGTGCACACATACACAGAATCACTCTAGCTAAATATTTCCTTTAGAAAAACCTCATGAGCCACAGCTGGCTAATATAAAATGTACTGGGAATGAAAGTTGATATTCTTAAGAGTGGGATGAATTATCCATTCACACAATGCAATTAGACAAATTCTGGATTCATGTGGCTATTAAATTGAGATGTAGCACCTTATGCCTATGAGTGAAATAAAAGTTGGAGAGCTTTCATGATACTGAGAAGTATTTTGACTGATCATTGTTAAAAATTGAATAATGGATTAAGACTAGAGATGGGCACAAACCGGAAAAAACCCGAACCATGTGGTTCGTGGTTCGTCAAATTTCACGAACCACGAACTATCACAAACCTGCCCCCGATTCACGAACCGGTTCATTTGGTTCATGAACACATCCAGGTCAGAAAATTGTCACTTCCAGGTCAGCAGAAGGTCTGCAGGAAGTACATCCCCTGTTGCCTAAGAAACTGATTGATCGGCATCAGTCTGTCTGCAGTGACGAACCAAAAAACGAACCAAATGAACCAGCCTAAAGTTCTTGGCAGTTCGTCAGAAATGGGATCTGACAAACCGCTGGTTCACAAACCACAAACTGGCTTGGTTTGTCACAAATTTTGGTTCGTATTTTGGTTCGTGCCCATCTCTAAGCCCTGCTGGAGCAAACCAAAAGTCCATTTAGTCCATCATCCTATTTCCTACAGTGCGAATTAGATTAGAGGTACATTGCCTTTCAACATGGAGGTTCCATTTAGCAATCATAGCTAATAAATCTACCAACAGCCATCTTCGGTTAATGTATCTAATTCCTTTTAAAAGCTATATAGCAGCCATCACTACACTTAGTGGCACTTCATTGTGCATTCTGAATCTAGTAGTCATCAGTGTGACTTGGTGATCCCACACTGGAGAGGAAGAAATCGCCACATATCTATACAATGACGTTACTATGTTGACTGTTTTATTTTCATTCCCTTTCCAAATACTCCTTAGCTAGTATTTGCTTTTTCCATTGCTGCTGCACACTGAGTTGACATTTCCATTGAGCTTGAACTCAAAACAAAGCCTTGAACCTAGCTGTAGCCTATTGATTGTTCTTCCAATATAATTAAAACCACTGTAGTAATGATATTTAATGAAATACTTCAACAATTAGTCTCTACAATGGGTGAGAAAAGTCGGGGGATCTGAAACAGCTCTTACGATACAAAACAACCCAACTGTATTTATATTTTAAATTACAGTAGCAATTTGGCAAGGTTTTTTGAGTCCAGAGCTATGTTAAGTGTTAATAGCAAAATATAGGTTCCTTTTTTTCTTTGATCTCTTCTCTAGCTTCTGTAAAATAATGGAATCAAAACCAAGTGCCATTTATATATACGCCTCTTTCTTTTGATCTTGTTAGGCAGGGAAGTTGTCTAGTCCTCCTGGTCTTTTGAATGATGTCACTATGCCCTTACAGATAAGTTTTCTTTGTGTGAATTTTCAAGATTTTCAGTTGTACAATATAACTTCAGCAGTTATATACAGCTACATTTTATAAGAGATGGAAATGTTAAGAGTAAGCTCACACATTTGAAAAACTTTATGAACCTTCCCCTTTCGGCCTCATCACTCTTTGTCATGATAGCGTAGATTTCCCTCAGAAAACATATGCATTTTAATGTATCATTTGGAGTGGTACAAGAGAGTGTCATGTAAAGAGAGGGAGAGCTGAGAGAAACAAGGAAATATACCTAGTGGCAGCTAGTAGGGATGGGGCCGTGTCTCAGTGGTAGAACATTTGCTTTGTATATTTTAAAGTTTAAGTTTGTAGCCCACCTTTAGCTATGAGAAAAGATGAGATATAAATGATGTAATTGATAAATACGTCACATGTTAAAAGTAGCTAAGTGTCATCCTTGAAGTTGCTTTATCTGCCCAACAGTATAAGTTTCTCTATACAAGACATCTTACACAGGGATGCTCAAGTGTAGGGAGATGCTATGTTAGCCGGGAAGGGTAGTTTAAAAAGACCGAGCTGGTGGAGATTGCTCCTCAGAGGGTTTGTTAATTTCATCTTCGCATCCTGGAAGACTCTTTCAATTTCACCTCCACTTCCCAGAGGCAAAGATGAAATTAATAAACCCTCTGAGGAGCGATCTCCACTGGCTCTGTCTTTTTAAACTACCTTCTTGGAGAGAGGTAAAATTTGACAGATGTTTTGTGCAGAGAAACTCTATGTTTGTGGCCAGGTTACACCCATATTTGTATACAAATTTGGAAAGTGTGTTCTTCAGAGCAGTGTCTGTGGGATCAGTTGCTGATGGAAGGTGGACCCTGAAGGTCAGCAGGCAGCCTGTGCTATTCAATTGAGCCCAGAAAAAGAAGGAAGACCAGGTTCTAAATATATAAACCAGTTCTACCCATTGAAAGGCTTCATAGTAGTCAGTGTTGCGTGTCAACAGAGAATGAAGAATTAGGTAAAGTAGTTTAAGAAAAAGATTGTAACATTTTTGTTAGATGAGCCATAAATCCATAGTACTGTTGGGATAACTAGGTTTGCCCTTAAATAATTGGGGTTCAAATTAACGCCAGTGAGAATAGGTTTAATTTAGGAATCTAAATCCTTCAGAATAAAACAGAGACCTACGTTATCATCATCTCCCATACATTTAAGTGAGCTGAATTACTGTGGACAGAACGCAGTGTGTGTGTGATTTCCATCAATTCCTTCTTCCTGGTACAGATCTCTGACTTTCCCCATAAGCTATTCCTAGAGGTCCTCAGTCCCCTAAGAGTAGCATCTTGGGCCACAGAGGTAGGATAGAGGCAGAGGAGTCACATTTAGTCCACAGAAATTTTAGATGGGATCAAATTCTGTGCTTCAGTAGGGGGTATTTATTTATATTCTCACACAAGCTCAGATCAGGCATCAAGCTAGAATCTTGGTTAAAGAAGCTGTGAGTGGTAGAGCACAGAAAATATACCCTAGATACACAGAAGCCAATCAGAGCAGTGCTCTGAATTCGCCAATAGGGACTACTGAGAAAATTTCAGATCTGAGGAGGGGAGAAATCATAAGATTTTGAAGACTAAGAGTCAGGAGTTAGGTTTTAAGTGCTGAGAGATAATAGTTAATCTGACAGGAGTGTGAATTAAAGATCTAAGAAGATATGTCTTGGGTGAAGTTTTCTTTATAGGGAAACTGATTGCACTGAGGTGTTGCAGTAGGCCAGCAGTTTTGCATGCATACGTTTCCCCCCTTTTTAAAAGCAATCCATTTCACACCTGTCCATTTTATGTCAGCTACCAATCCAGACTTGTGTGGGTTATACTTAGGCCCAGATCTTATCATCTTGAACCTATTTTGTTTTAATTTCCCACCTGGAACACTGGTGCAGTGGGGTAGCCAGGACATTGTATTGTGATGGGAGGGGAAATTTCTGTGGGGTGGTGGCTAGTCTCCAGGAAATCTGTCACAGAAGTATAACTGTGATTTGATATGACATCTAAATTAGGCTTCCCGGTTGCTCGCCAGGAGCGGGCAGTCTTCTGGGGGTTTGTCCCATTGCCCACTGATTGCTAGCGACTGCCCACCACCAGCAGGCAACCTGGGAAAGTGCACTATGGGCATGCTCTCGGCAGGGTGCGACGATGTCACTTCCCAAAGTGATGTCATTGTGCCAGCCTCAGGAGCGTGCCCATGGCCAGTGTGATGATGTCACTTCCCAGAAGTGATGTTATCATGCAAGCGCCAGAAATGCACGTATGTGCTATGCAAATGCCAAAAGAAGACTACTGAGAAGCGGAAGGTAAGTGCCAGGTCCCCCCTTCAACCAGGAAGGTATAGGAATCTGACAACCCTACATCTAAATTGATGTATGATGGGATGATGATATCATTGGGTCAGCAAGCCAGAACTTAGAATCGTGGTTTGCAAACTATGGTTTTAAACATCTGTCTGTGGATTGATGAGAACTGACAAACCATAGTGACAGCCATCACTATATCTCAGAGGCTGCTCCACCACTCAGACCCCCCCCCCCCGCCAAATTAACTTAAGCAAACTAAACCAATTAAAATGAAAGCTGGCAAGGCATGCTAGATGATTATTTGCCTGGTGGTCATTAGGAAGACCAAATCATGATTTAGGTTAAACCACAGTTTGGATCATGGTTTAATTTGATGTATGAACTGAGCTATACGGGGCAAGTTCAGGTGTTTGAACAAACATCAAGCCTGTGGAATCCCCTCTTCTTCCCCCACACACTGTGATCTCTTCCCTCTCTGCTTCAAGCCAAATTCCATTCAAACTACTAAACCAGTGGTACTCAGTGCCTTGGGAGTTACATGTGGATCCTTGACAAGAAGCTTGTGGCTCTTCTGAGCACTGTTCCCCAACGTGGCCTCTGCCCGGTGTTTCACAAAAGTGGGCAGGCCCTTGCCTGGTGGTGGGGCTTGTGATTGGTAGGTAATCTCCACCTTGAAACAGCTGCCTTTGGAGGCTGCAAGCCACTCTAAGGTGCAGGCTTTCTGCCAGTGGTGGAAGTAAATGTGGCTCTTTGGGTTGATGGTAACTGCGAATGTGGCTCTCCACAAGCCATAGAGTGAGTACCACTGCATTACACTATTCTTTGTTCTTGGCATCCAGTTTAAAGTAGCAAATCATGCTCTGATCATAGTCTGGAGAGAGTAAAAGTATAAACCATAGTTTGCCAATAAAGATGTAATAGCACAGTATGATGTTTTGCCAAAGGGAGGGAACTGGAGTGGACAAGTCCAGTTCCCTCCCTTTGGGAGTGAACAAGTCCATGATTTACTCATGGGATGCCAAACCATGGTTTGCTATTATGTGTAAACCAAGACAGTGCTTGTAACACTATGCTTGGCATATCTCCCTTCCCCCCTCTTCTTAGGAGTATATAGCTTTCAGTGAATTTGTTTCCTAACTCCCAAAAGGAAGCAAAAACAACAGATGTATGAAAAGGCAAATGGTATTCTCACCGAGCTTTCTGCCTTTAAACAACAAGGCATTCTCCCTCTAGGTTTGTACCTACAGTGGAAAGATATAAAATCCTTGGAACTGAACAAATTAAGAGCAAGCCCAGTACAGCTCTACATGGTTTTATCACAGCATCCAGTACATCTTGACATGAATTTCACTGACTAAGCTTTAACCAACTTGCCAAGATTAAAAAACAAACAAACCTGAAGCAGCAGATTATCTTCTAAAGAATGAAAAAGCTCTGTGGACACAAACCTCTTTTTAAAAGTAGGCAGAAGGGAGAGTATTGAGCTTCAAACAAGTAAAACTGGTTTCCTGATTTTTGGAGATGATAACGTTTATCTGTTTTGTGCTTCTGTACCCTAGAATTTGCCAACCCTCACTAAAATAATGAGTATTTAATTTTTTAAAAATATATAAAACACAATTGTATATGTCAGATACAGCTCAGTACAGGTTATAGTGATATGATTGTATAATATAGTTGATAATAATGGCATGTATCCTGCCATTTCTCTGAGCAACGTCTGAAGGCCTTTTCCAGCCTAAGGTGCCTTCCTCCAACTTCAACGGCTCTGCCTCCAACCTAAGTTAGGATGTGTATCAGTGGAAGCCTGAGATCAGCTTCTCTCATCCATGAGACTCTGCCTGACTTTCTTTCCGTGTACTTATTCATTTTCTTTCAACGTAACTTACCTTTCAGGATTATTGTGGTGATAAAATACTATATACCCCTCCCCCCCAGCAATCTGGAGGGAGTGTGTCGCCTGCAACTATAGTAGTAAGCTTCATTTTTTTGGCTTTGTATCATCACTATGCTTGATAATAGGGAAGAATGCACTCTCACAACATATGTAAGCCTTGGCAGTTAGTTTATTTCAATTTATTTAAAATATTTCTGTCATGCACCACAACTCCCTGGGCCATAGAGGTCGCAGTTCCCAGCACTAGATTGAGAGCTGATTGGGTTCACAAGCTCTACCATCTTTCTGGGCAAGTGCTTACACCATCACTGGCACCTACAGTGGCAACATCTTTTTAAAAACTGAGGAGGCTCTTCTGTTAAACCTCTATATCCTCCACACCTCCATACCCTTACTGCTAAGTAGCTCTTCACATCCTGGCCTCCAGGTATCCAAGGCTTTGCCCAGAGCCCCTGCCATCTTGGGCATTAAATGTTCCTATTTGCTGCATGGTGCGTGAAGTGGGTGAGGAGGAAGGAGGAAGCCCACCACTGCTCCTTCACTGCAGCCAAGAGCTCCTGGCTGCTTCAGTTGCCATTGTACTTAGCCCAGTGTAGTCTGAAGCAGGTCGTCGTTGCACATATCCAGGGAACTGGCATTGCTTATATTGAGCAATGTCTGCCTCATTTTGTTCTCTTCTCTTTTGTCACAGTATTGCTTTCTCTTTGTAACACACTGGCACTCCATACCATGAAAGTATCTTAGGATTTTACCATTACTAGCCAAGCTTAGAGTCTCATCTGCACATTACTTTGCAATGGAGAGAATAATAATAACATTAGATTTATATACCGCCCATCAAGACAATTTAAGGCCCACCCAGAGCGGTTTACAAGGTATGTTATTATTATCCCCACAACAAACACCCTGTCAGGTGGGTGGGGCTGAGAGAGCTCCAGAGAGCTGTGACTAGCCCAAGGTCACCCAGATGGCTTCAAGTGGAGGAGTGGGGATTGGGAATCAAACCTGGCTTTCCAGATTAGAGTCCCGCGCTCTTAACCACTACACCAAACTGACTCTAATGATACCTGTGTGATTCATGTATTATGAGAATGTTGTATGCAGGATCATCGAGGTGATTACAGAGGCCGAGGGTAGCCTTTTGGACAGGGCCCATGAAGGTCCTTCTTTGAGCCCAAGGAATTGCAGCCCCCTCGACCAGGTTGCGTGGGAAGTTGAACTACATTATCAATGTAACAACTGTACTGCCACATTTAAAGGCAAAAAAAGTAGTCAGCATTAAAATGGAAAACCTAATTTGCTTGTGTTATAGAGGGGAGCTAGGGAAAGAACTGTCCAATTGCTTTAAAGCAAGCACCTTGCATGAGACAGTAGACTGTGGTCTTTGAGATTAAAGATATCAATACATTAAGCTTAGGCAGATTGTCCTTGATCTCGTTCCCTTTCCCTGTTGTCCCACACAGTGCTGTTTTGGCCTGGCAGTATACATGCCAACATAGATGTTTCATACAGTTCAGTGGCTTTTCTTTCATTTTTTGCATACTTCTTGTAGCTTAATTAGCTTATGTTGCTGTTCCCTTTAGCAGAGCTGCACAGGGTATTACTCTACTTCGTTGCTATGCTGGATACCTGAGGAGGTGTTAAAATAATTAAGGTGAACTATGTGTTTTCTTGAGAAGCACACAAAAGGATTTGCATCTGCACTGGGGATTGAGCTATCAAAAACAGATGTGACCATGTGGAACATTTCACATAAATTTATTAAAATCATTATTTACCTGTAACATATAAGCAGGGTTTTAGCTGCACTAGCTTGTTGCCAGTATATACTGCCAATAATCTGCCAAAAAAGCAGCTTGCTGGCAAAATCGCTGAAATGGTTAGCTTATGCTTACAGAAAACATTACAACCCTGATTCACATTAAAACCTAACAGAAATGAACCCTTTGATGCTGGGGATGCTGGATTGTGTTATTGAAATATGGTATACAGTTTATTTGGATTGTGTATACTGTAGAAGAAATATGAAAACCTATTTGTAATGTGATATGTAATCATCTAAGACAGTTATTGTTTTCAGTTACTCTCTGTGAGTGGGATCACGTGGGTTCTGCTCAGGTTTAAAACAAGTCCCGCATACATATGTCCCATGTATCAGTTTAATAAAATCCACAGAGCACCAGTTGGCCCATTAATAAAGCAAAGTGTTTGAAAACAATAAAGATTTCTGACTTCTAAATATAGTTTAACAATTTTTTTAAAGCAAAGGCTTTCTTTTAGGAAAAACTTATACATTGTAGAAACTTAAAAGTTTTTCATCCAAGTATCATTTCAGTAATGGCAAGCTTAAATATCGGAGACCATGGGGAAACATAATATTACGATAATGTTCTTTGGTGCGGTTTGGAGGGGTTTAGGAAACATTTGGAAGTATTTTTCTCATAAAGTCACTTAACTATTGAAGTGTTATGATAGCATTCCCTTCTGTATTGTGTTTGTGTGTACTGAAAGAGTCCATTTAAAGGGGACACACAATCTAAAAATCTTGATTAGAATGCATTTCTCCAATCAGGAAATTACATCCTATCTTGGGTGGTAGTTTAATAATAGGATGCAATGGAGGAACAAAAGATTTAGGTGATTTAAAGGGGAAGTGTCATTTTTCAAACAACCACCCATTTCCAGTTCTGTTCTACCTTTTCTGTTCAGCTGCTTCAAATGAAATCTGTGTTTTCTAAGTCAACACCCTAGAACTCAGTTGCTAGTGTTTCAGCAAGAGTTTGTCTATTGGCGAATGTTTGCAAATCTTAATCCATGCGGTTCTCAGAGGGCTCAAACGGAACATTTAAAAAATATTTTTCTTTCCCTACACTTCATTTGAACTCTTCAGTTTGTATGCATATAGCAATATGATCTCAACATTTGTCAGGTGTTGTGACCAAATTAGGTTTTCCATTTTAATGTTGACTACTTTTTTTTTGCCTTTAAATGTTGCAGTACAGTTGTCACATTGATAAAACTGTAGTTCAATGAACACATGAAGTGACTTTATATTGAACCAGAACATTGATCTATCAACATCAGTACTGGCTATTCAGACTTGCAGCAGGTCTCTCAGGTACAGGTCTTTCACATCACCTGATCCTTTCAGCTGGAGATGTCAGGGATTGAACTTGGGACCTTGTGCATACAAAACAGATACTCTACAAAGGCTGTTGTTTAAGGGAGAAAGCAGGACTACTCAGAAGCAAGCTCCATGTTGTTCGGGGGGGGGGGAGGCTTAGGAATGTGTCCTTAGGACTGCAGCCTATATCTTGAATCAGAGCCTCCCATCCTTTTTCATACTTCAAGCACCTTTGGAATCTGACTCTGGGTGGTGGGCGCAACAACAAAATGGCTGCCACGGGGCGGAGCCAACCACGAAAGGTTAGAAAGTGAGGTTATGCATAACTCTAATTTTTCAACATTCCAGGCAGAAGTTCTGTTTAACAGCATGTCTTTTAAAATGAACATATTGTTTAAAAATATTTTCTTGCATAACACACAGCTATCCTTCAGTCATGCAGCAAAGATCTTTGTGCTGTGGTGGCAGCTGCTGTCAGAGCAACATTTTTAAAAAATGTACATATCCCATCAGATTCCCCCCATTGGCCAATCAGAACCCCTCCTGGGTTAAAGCCTCACCCACTTTCCCAAAAAATTCTTGGCAGGTGCCAAGGCACCCGTGGCCTAACATTGGGAACCCATTTATTAGAAAATATCTCAAACTGCCTAACTAAGGAGAGTGTTTGAAATGGACCGCAGGGAACAGGATAGTTTAGTTTCAGATTAGGCCTGGCTCAGGTTAGCTTGTGATCCATTCACCATCTTTAGGTATGTAGCTGGAATGAAACCTATTTGGCTGACACGTTTGTATCAGGTATTCACAATTTGAAATTGTCACAGTAAGTTATTTGCCCCCCGCCCTCCAGTCGGAAGAATGAGACAGATACGAGGAATTAAGGGCTGCTTTATTAAATACGACATAAACTCTAAACTGTGGCAAGGCAAACTGACAGTACAAGTCAAGCCACAGGGTCACTCCAGGACCTCCACCTTGACCTGTCTGAGCGAGCCCCACTGCCCCGGGCATGAGCCATTCTTGAAATGGTGTTGGCCTAACCAGCCAGGCAAAGGGTTCCCCACCTTAAGTTCCTACCATACAGCATGAGGGAAGGACTTGCACCTGGGGTTCCCTGAAGGTGGTCTGACAGGTGGTGGTAGCCGTGAAGCATACCATTCCACCTGACAGACCCCATTTCCCCACCGATGGGGAATTGCCACAAGCGTGCTCACTGGCCTGCTCCCTATTCCCCAACTTTCTCCTGCAAACACGAAGGGCCAAGCCTCTGCTTAGGCCCTTGTGCCCCACAAGTTGCCTAGCGCCACCCCAAGCCTTGCCGCAGGTTCGGGAAAAAGGTGACATCACCAGCTGCCAGCAAAAGCGGTCCCAGTTGGATGAGTATTAAGTCCCTATCCAACCCCCACTGCAGGTGAATCAGGCTCAAGCGCCTTGAAAACTGGGCCTACAATGTAGCCCCAACAGGTGGGAGAGAACCCCTCAATCCATGCTACCATGCTCCCTTGGGGGAAAAACATTCCCTCAAAACAAAACACAGGGGAGGACTTTTCCTCACCCAAAATGAACACAGGGGAGGACCCTTCCTTCCCCCAAACGGAAACACTGGGAGGACCCATCCTTTCCCTAAATCAGGAATGCGCGGGAGGACAATTCCTTCCCCCAAACACCAGGGAGGACTATTCCATCCCCAAAACAGTTGACATGGGGAGGACCATTCCTGCCCCCAAACCAAAGTGCAGGGGAGGACCACTCTATCCCCAAAACCAATGGCTCGAACCCAGTCTTCTTGACCAGCCATCATCTGGCTCCGTTCTGCTGGCATCAGTCAAACCTAGGAAAACTCCATTAGTATTAGGCATTATCGGTGCACCCTGGCCAATGCAGAAGGGGCCCTCCCCACAGAAAAGCATCACCTCTCAAGGGAAACTATGCCATGGAGGAAGGGACATCTCTGCCCGAACAAAACAGTTTCTTGAAAATAGTACCCACCAACTAACAAAAACCATTCCAACCTTTCACATGGGCACAGTGCCCCGACCTAACCGGAAATGACAACCAGCAATCAATTGCCTTCAGCCTTGCTGGGCTGGTTCCCCTTGGCAGTTCCCTGCTGGCCTCCTCCACCACCAGTTCGCCTACCACCCCCTCCCTGCTTGGATCCAGGGCAGGCAGCATAGAGGTGGTTGCCAGCACAAGAGGGACATTCATGCCTGTATTTACAGGCTTTCCTATTACAGGCCCCTTTTGCTGTGAAATCCCAGCAAAGCAACCAGAGTTGTGACTGCTGACCTTCAGGGGCACGAGCCCCTGCTGACACTAGTGGGCAGTGAATCAGGTGACCACTGTCTGCTCTATCACCTGAATTTGACTTTGCGGGGGACATCACCTGCAGCCACAGCTGCTGATGAATCTGATCCCAGGGTAGCTGCAGGTTAAGAGCAGCCCTCATCCTGAATTCTTCATCGTACTGCAGCCATGCAGCACCAACCAAGTCAGTGTACCCCCTATAGATGATGTTAAGATATTGAAATAGGGACACCGACCGTAAAGGCTGGGCCCTACTCAAAACCCCCATATATATCAAAAACCCCAGGAACCAGTTGTGCCAATTACGGTCAACCTTCCTTCGCTTAATTTTCTCTTTGTCCCTCATCAAGATCGTCCTTATCCTTCTTTTCCAATTCACGGAATAGAAGGGTGAAAACATCCACGTATTCCCCTTTGACTATTTTATCTCTGATAGCCTGAGTAAGATGATCCCCAAGGGGCAGGGCTGTATCTTCAAAGGGAAGCGCCCTGTATGGGACCTGACCATAAGCACTGTAAGGCATAACGCTCCATGGAGGATATGTTCCATACTGCCAGCTCACAGGCGGCACACTAAAAGCATGACTATCGGCCCAGCAGGCTGGGTACTAGCTTCACCAGAAGCCGAACCCGACCACCCATCTGCCCAGGCATCAGCCAAGATGAGGTGTAAGAGGAAGAAGAAAGTGTTGAGGTACCAAGGGACCCGGAGGCAGCGGCCTGACTCCAGGGTCCCCATCGCCAGGTACACACCTGCTGAGGCAGGGCAGACTTACCCCCTCTGGCACACTAGGCTCCACAGCCACCGCAACCTGACCACCTTCAGCCTGTCCCTCTGATTTGATCTCAGAAACCATGTGTTCCTCCGCTCCGTGTGTCTCATGAGCAGTGCTAGGTCCAGTATCCGAGGAACCCACATCAGACTCAAGGGCAGACAGGCATTTCAATAACTCTAAGCGAAAGGCCGACTTAGATGCTGCTCTCACAGGCCTGCTACGCTTACTCATGTCCGCAGTAGGAGCTGTGGCACCCTTTTTCCTCTCCAAAGCCTCCAAATGCTTCAATATTTCCAAATTGAAATTACTGTCCCCCTCGTCCTCAGAGGAGGAGAGCGCTGGGGGGACTCTCTTGGGAGGTTGCTTCTTAGCAGGCTGCTTGCCCTTGGGCTGCCCTTTGCCCTTTCTGGACGCCATCCCTACAAAGTACAAACACACCATGTAATACAAGTAGCTGTCTTGCTTCACTACTGGGTATTTATACTCCAAGAGAGAGATTAGTGAAAACCAGAGACCCCTAATAAGTAGTGATAATGCCACAAAAGCGCTGCAATGGCTTGCCACCCCACTACAGATTATTAAATGAGAGAGCAGCCACCATACAGCCCCCACCTTACCAGCCTGTGCAAACAGCCAGTTGCACACTGAAATAGCCGCCCCGCACAAAATGGCGGCCGCAACTGAAAGTGCATGCAAAATGGCAGCCCACCAAAATGGTGCCCCTAAGGCACCACTGCGGCCTGGAAGCGCAAGGCCCGTTCGCTGCAAGGGGCCTCGCAGCTACAACTGGCCCATGCGCCAAAAGCACACTGAGGCCAAATACCCCCGATAGGAGCCTAAAGGGGGAGAGAAAAGGATCAACAATTCCCTCTGTTCACCCAGCAGAAAACGCCCCACCGGGGCCAATCGGCACTACTGTGCCAGCCAAACTGTTCCCCGTGAAGTGGATTGCTGCTGGGAACGTTTCTCAACGCTGCCCTCCAAACGCCACCAAAGCCACCTGACAAGCTGCTGCTGCTGCCACCGACAACGAAGGCAGCAAAACTGGGGAAGCAGGCACAAGGCGCCGCTCGACACAACTGTTGCCGCCAATGCCTTGCTCTCCCGTAGATTCTTCCATGCGAAGGAAAGAGCAGGAGCTCCGAAACACACCTCCTACTCTGTCTGATCGCACGGAACAACTGAAGCCACAGAGGGCGGAGTTGCCTTCCCGGGCTCTTGTCTCCACCCCCTGGCTGGACCTGTATGCCCTAGAGTAGAGAGGTCTGTCTCCTCCTCCTTCCAGGGGGGCAAACTTCGGCCCCCTGCTGAGCCTCTGCTAGGCAGCCGGGAAGGGCTGCATAATCATTACCAAGATCAGAGTCAACATAAATTGAAAGTCAAAAACCTGAATGAGAATTTAGTTGAAAAAGAAATGCGATGACATCGCATCTCCGTTTGAGCTTTGCCACTAACTTCCAAGCTTCTAAATACTTACGTTTCCTGCAAAGGCCAAAAAAGACAGAGATCTTCATGAATTTATGTTGCTGTTATTTGTTTGCCTGTAATTAACCCTAAAGAACAACTCACACGAACTTTTAAACACATATAGCATTTTGTAAAATTAACTGTTTGTTTGCCTGATTGTTCAGTTCTCTTTACTACTTGCAGATAGGTTGATTTTACTTTTATGGAATAGAAAATTATAAAAGAATGTACATAGAAACTTTAAAACGATCCAAAGTGATTTAAGAGCATTTTTGGTCTGTTTGCTTGGAGCCTTTTTGCCAGCCATTCAGGGGTCAATATGTTATGTAACAAATTGGTATTAAATCAGCAATAATCCCACAAGTACAGAGTAGATTAAAATGGTTTTGCTGGATGGGTGTGGAATGAGGGGGGCCCAAAGGAATCAAAGCCTAAAAAGAGCACATCTGTGAGGTTTCTGTTTATTTTGGGAATAGCTTCTGTCTTTTCCTCTTCCTTTGCATAATTCAGTCTTACCTCTCAGTCAGCATAATTTCTATTCTGGGTGCTTCCCAGAAGAAGGGCTAAGTGAATTGTACACACAGAACCTGTTTCTGATAAGCAAAACAAAGCATTTCATTTTACAGTATGTCTTGGCTTTTTGAAAGAGAAATGCAGATCTCTAGATCCACCCACGAATCCACAATGGGGCTCTTATGTGGTGCTTTGTGCCCCTCCTTCTTCGGTTGAGAAATTACAGCCTGGAGGAGATGAGTACTAGGAAGATGTTGAAAACACAGTTGATTGAGAATGAAATCGGATTGGCAAGAGGATTGAAAAGAGCAGGAAATGCTGAGGAAATAAAATGAAATTTGTTGGCACTTTTGAATCCTAAATCCAAAGGAATGAGAATTCTCTTCCAGCAAAATAGTGGGGAAAGAGGTGGCATCTGGAAGTACTTTAATGTTACAAAGGCCTGTAGTTCCTTCTTCCGCATTTATAAATCTATTTTTACTACCTTACTTTAAATCAAGAGTATACCTGATCTTCTTCAGGTACCCTCTTAATCATGTAATGCTCTAGAATAAGAATTCCTTTTTAAAAAAATCTTCTTTAGTATCTGTGTATTCTTTCCTTCTGGTCCTTGCTCTTGCCATATGCCACTCTCATTGCTCTTGTTTCCTATCTGCATTTCAGTCAGCACAATTTCTATCCTGGGTGCTTCCCAGAAAAAGGGCTGAGTGATTTTTTTGCGCATTTTACACATAGTGAAACACACAGGTCACTATGAATAATGTCAGACACAAGTCTTAACTTCACTACTTTATCGTAATCAATTCAGCTTCATCTGTTGGGCACATGCCAAGCTCCCCCCCTCTATGAACTCTTTTCATATGGCAATTCTATGTAGAGGAGAGAGGCCAGGGTTCAGTATAGAGCATTTCCTTTGTATGCACAAGGTCCCAAGTTCTATCCCTGGCATATCAAGTTGAAAGGATTGGGTGATATGAAAGACCTCTACGGTGAGACCCTGGAAAGCTGCTGCCAATCTGAGTACACAGTACTGACTTTGACAGACCAACAGTCTGATTCATTGCAAGAAAGCTTCGTGTGTTCAATGCACATGTTATAAATGCAAGACTGTTAATAGGATGAAGGAACAACAATTGGAAACTTGTTGGGGACATGAAATCAACACAGAATGGTGAATTGCAACTACTGGGCAGCAGTGTACTAAAGAGTGTTGACTTTTGAAATAGGTAACCTAGGTATAAGCATTTGTTCTCTCTTAATGCTTCCTGAATGGCCTTGGGCAAATCACTGCCTTTCAGCCTGAGCTTTCTCATAGGCTTGTTGTAAAAGCTGATGTGTTAGCAACTGTACTGGACTCTCACTCTTAAAAATGATGAAATTTTTCTTTAGTATTCCCCATGGGAATCTTTCTATACTAGCTTTCTCCTAAAAATCTTCATCAGTATCATCGAAGCAAGGGTCTCTAGAGCTATCCTACATACCTCACTGTTTGTCCATCTCATGACCCTTCGTATAATTGGAAATCATCCACATGTGAAGGGTATTCCTATCTAGAATGTGTTAAGAAAGACATGGGCAGATTCACCCAGCAACCCATTTTTGAGGTTAGCAAAACACTGAATAAAAATGTTGGAATAGTATGAGCATCTTTAAGGTTTTTGGTTTTCTAGAAGTCTTAAGACTGATTGCCTTGTGGTGAGATTTCCCTCAGTCTAGCCCTTTGAATGGCCTTGTTCAGGAGCGATCTTTTTTTTTTTTTGAGGTTTGGAACGAGGATTTATATCACCTTGTCTAAAGACCTCTACTGGGGGGGGGGTGTCACCCTGTAATGTACTGGGAAAGTTCCTTCCTTTCAGGACCACTGACAGCCAGGAACAAGATAAGGCTAGTGGTCTTGTCACAGCCACAGAGTATTCTTGGCATGTACCTGGGCCATGGCAAAGTTGACAGCAGGTGCAGGTTCTCCCATTGTCTTTTGCTGCTACAGCCTGAGCCAAGCAGACCTTGTAGCGCTGTTTATTCCAGGGCTGCTTCAATATTCCAGTCAGCCTCTGATCGCTACCTGAACACAGATTGTTTTGAATGTCCTTTCCACAGACATTAAGAAGTTAAAGGCAAAAAACCCCTGTTTTAGGGAATTTCTGTTTTCTCATATCTTTGGAGAAGTTCTCCAGGTTTTTTTCAAGTCAACGCTCTATGACGTTTAAGGTAGATAAAGTGAGCCCCCTGTGCAAGCACCGAGTCATTACTAACCCATGAGAGAACATCCTTTGGTGCAGAGTGGTAAGTTGCAGCACTGCAGCCCAAGCTCTGCTCACAACTTGAGTTCGATCCTGGCGGAAGCCTAGTTCAGATAGCCGGCTCAAGGTTGACTCAGCCTTCCATCCCTCCAAGGTTGGTAAAATGAGTACCCAGTTTCCTGGGGGTAAAGTGTAAATGACTGGGAAAGGCAATGGCAAACCACCCCGTAACAAAAAGTCTGCCAAGAAAACGTTGTGATGCATGTCCCCCCTATGAAGTTTAAAAGTGAATATGAAGGATATTCTTCAAGTTCACATGTTTTATCTGTTTTGTTTATGAAAAATAGCTCTTCAAAATACAGTGTTCAGTTCATAGTCCAGAGCTGCTTCTCTAATAATTTGATCTAACCAAAAACAGCCTTGCAGCCAGCGCTTCTAATGTGGTTTATATTCTTTTGACAATGACATCAGTATCTTTCCATTCTTCTTTTGGTGGTGTTTTTAATAAAATAGTGTATGCATTGGCTGTTGGAACCAATGAAGAACACTGATCCTCATAAGTAATTTTTCATTAAGCTAAATGAGGTGTTGTGAATAAACATGTACAAAAGGACACGATGACATCTTATGCGTAAACAGTGAAGCTACACGTCTCTGTTGCAAATTAATGTGCATAGGTGTGTTGGCACGGCTGTTTTCTATGTAGTGAATGTGTATTATACAAGCTAGAAAGAATGGCAAATCTGGCAGATTAAATGTCAAACATTCAGGGTGACATTTATAGTGACTTTTAGCATGTTAAGAGACTTCTGTTATATAGTCAAGAATTAGTTATTTTTGCCGTAGTGTTTCAACAAAGCGTTTACAGTCAAATGCACCAAGCTGACAGGTAATTTATTATATTTGTGGGACTCTCAAGGCTTATTTTTTGCTATATTTATATATAACTAGAAAGATTACATCTCGGAGGAGTCAGATTCTAAATTCAGGAAAAGAGAACTGCTTTTCTTTACATTACTAATAGAGCTTTCTAGTATTGGAGATCTGAGTAATTTGTCCTACAAAAGTAGTGTGCAGTATCAGCCCATGGGTCATGCTCAGCCAACCAAGATGTCCCTGCCCGTCCATGCAACTGCCATTATATGGCAACTCAGTGACTGTTCATTTTGACCAAAAATGAAGAACATTGTGTACACTATTATTTTAGAATGTACAAATGAGGAGCCATGGACAGGAATCTAATGTACATTTTGTCTCTTGCTCTCTACCTCCCCTTAGCAGTCCTTCCCCTTCTCCCCCTTTCTCCCACCCACCTACCTACCTATCCTACCTTCTCACCCACCCACCTATCTTTTCTGTTTCTCCACATAGCAGCCTCTGTCTCCCACTATTTTCTGTTTCCCTTCCCCATCCTCAGGTTTCTCCTTTTAGCTCTCCCCCCGCCCAGGTTTATCTTTCCTTCCTCCTATCTCTTTCCTTTCTCTTGGTCCAAGTTGCGCAATGCCAGCTGAAGCAGATTGAGTTGCACAATGGGGAACCTGCAAGGACTTTCCCTGTATCCCCTCCCCACACTATTATCTCTTTCTCTCCTTCTGGCAGCCCCCATATCCTCACCTTTCCCCAATTTAAGTATCCACAGATGGGGCCATGTTGAGAATTAGATATATTAATGATGGCAGTGGCAGTCTTTAATTGGTAAGGGCAGATTTTAATCTGATCATCTGAGAGCTCCAGGCACACTATTTAAATGTTCTTTTGTTTATGATGGCATGTTACTATAAAAGTGCATGAAAGAAAATATAGGATCATGTTTCTTTCTAACAAAGTGGTGGGTTTGTTTTTGGTTTTATTTTGTTGATTAAATTGTAAATGTTCTCAAGCTTTAATATTTCAAAAGCTACCTATACTGAGATTTTGATAATATGTACATTTATTCAAACCCAATCACATATCATACAGAAGTTCTCCCAGCCATACAGGATCTGCTCACAGGTAAGTGGTTTCCCTGCATCAGAGAAAAATTTTAAAGGACACTTGTAGTTTGGCTGTTTGCACAATTTTTGTCAACATTTCATATTGTGAAATGTTCTACAAAAACGTTCTACAAAAGTGTCCCCCTTCGCCGTCTTTGATGACAACTGCTCCTTTCCCCTAGCATTTATTAGGAACTGCTTTTTTCATAGCCTTCAACTTACCTTACTCATGAATTTAGAAAGGAACCTTTTAAAAGTCTGCCTGTTGAAACTAACCACCAATTACTAGCTTTAAGGAGGGCCAAATTATGGTAATCTATTCCAAAAAAAGCAATGAAAAGAAAGAATGGGAAATGGAAAACTGAGGTCTCTAATGAAATAAGCATTTCTTCTAGAGTTTTGGCTTGTGGTTTAAGATCTTTGTGGCCATTGCTGCTACTTTCTTGTTTTGTATAAGGATAAGGAAAGGCACACAACTATCATCATGGCCTAGTATACGTTTTTGAGAAGAAATTGAGAAAATCCATACTGTGTATAGAATGTTTCAGACAAAGCCTAAGTGGAACAAGCAGCCTATACAAAGCTGAAAAGATGTTGTCAAGGAAAGGAGACATGGTAAAGCTTCACTTTGCTTCTCCTGGATCTTTGAAAACAGCATTCCTCGTGTCAATCCATGATCTACGAACAAGAGCTAGGTTAAATGTTGAGTAATGTGGAAACAGCTGTCTGACTATGGGATGTGATACTGAGGATTGCAGCCAGAAGGAACGTGTGGAGAAATTACCCCCCATGTTTCTTTAGTGAATTCCCAAGGCTCCCTTGGGGAGGCGGGGACACGAGCGACTGCAAATGGGAAGAGGATGGGACCCAAAATCCCTTTGGTGAATTTTGTCTGATTGCAGTTTTTTAAGAATCCAGTTCATTCACTTCTTCTTGAGTTGTTTTGAACCAGTTGCAGGTATCATATTGCAGTTAGAATGCAATCTTTCCTAGCATTGATGACTGCACGCAGTTTTTCCTCATTGCAGTTTGTGAGAGTTGGTGCCACTTGCTGGTTAAATCTTTCTGGCAATGCTTTGAGTTTCTTCTTTATCAGGTTGTGTAAAAATATATTTCCTCGTCATATGTCCATGCATGCACTTTTGATAGACGTGCAGTATCAGACTGGTGTTTACGTTCTAATGAACTGTACAAGTGTTCAAGTGCTGTACAAGACTGACTTAGCCGTAGCTGGGAAATAGTTATCCCATTCCTCTCATGTTGACAATAAAGGTTATACTTTGTATAATTTGAGATATATGTAGGCCTGTCTTCCAGGGATTATAAAAGGTGTGATGTTTTTAGACATAATGAAGCTTAGTGAATGCTCAAGTGTCTAAACTAACTAAATACCTTCTAATTAATTTTTAAAATATATTTTTCATTAATGCTACACTGGTATTTTTGTGGCTCTCTGGCTGCATGCTTTATCATGTCTACATTATTGCTAATAAAATATACAGAACTACTTTGTGCCAAAACAATGCCAAGTTAATGCAGATAATTCTTGGTCCTTGATATATAATAAAATAAATCTTGTTATAAAAACCATTCAGTAAAATGGCATTCCAAAATGACTTCTTAAAAATTGTCAAGGTAATTAATATTATATGTATAATGCAAGTAGATGACAAGCCCTAATTGCATGTGGGCTTTCCATGTACATCTTGTATAATAGCCATTCACTGAGCTATCTTTCAGAAAATCACACAATGGATTTAAGAAGACTGGAATCCGGAAAATAGCTAGAAAAAGACATCGTATAACTGGGGAAAGAAAAAAAAAATAGGCAAGGAGGTAGAAGACAACATAGAACACAAGCCAGAGTCAGTTTTTAATATATTTATTATATTATTTATGGGCTGGATCCATTGGAAAAATTCATGGAAGGTGTTGGCACAGTGGAAATTTCTCATGTCGCCTGCTGTTTGCCCCCAAATTCTTCTGTGAGGATCAGGAGAACCTTGCAAGCAAAATGTTCCACAAGACAGGGTGCTGCAGCAATGAATGGGAATCTAGTAAAATTGCTTCCTTTTCTGTCTTCTGTTGATGCAAGGAATCCTAATGGAAGGGTGATCAAATGCCATCAGCTCTTGAGCCTTTGGCAAATTTTGGAGGCGGCTCAACTGCATGTATCTGAGAGACAGGACAAAGTAGATTTTGGAAATATCCTACTAAGTTTTATTTTTAAAAAATACAGTTTAATAAAATGGCATATAGCAAACCCAGGACCAGCTCCAAGCTAGGAACCCCTGAAGTGAAGATGTGAAAAAGGTGAAGGAGTACAACTGAAGGCAAGGCAAAGAGCAGGTGCAGGTTAGGGAAGTTAGAAGGATTTATTTACAAGCAGAAAAGACAGTGACCTGGGCTGCAAAGAGGTGTTATGGATCTTGGGGAAAAACACTGAGCAGCAGGTGGTGGTGGCTGGAGATCTCCCGGAATTACTACTGATCTCCAGGCCATAGAGATTAGTTCCTCTGGAGAAATGGCTGCTTTGGAGGGTGACCTCTCTAGCATTATATCCTAATCAGTTCCCCCCCACCCCACCCCAAACCCTGCCTTCTCCAGGCTCCTCTCCCAAATTCTCCAGGAATTTCCCAACCTGGAGCTGGCAACCCTACTGAGCAGAGCCCAAGTTAAATAGAAGACAGGATCTGTGTCAGATAGCAGTGCTATTCTAATACAGAATATGCAATGCAAATATATATGAAAGGACAGACAGACCATTCTGGAAGGAATATTCCTTGAACTAAGAGCAGCCACGCCAAAAAGCCCCTAAGCCTGTGGTCTATTGTTCCAGGCATGGTCCCTAGAGCTCCTAAGAACCACCACAGGACCCCAGACAAAGATTCCCCTTTGAGCTTCTCCTCAGACCACTCAGACCCAACTCAAATAGCATATGAGAGCAAATCCCCCCTCCCTCTCGCCTGTTGGCTGCTCTGGTAACCCATCAGACTACTCAACATATTCTTATTGTCTTCTAGGTTTAAAAATTCTTAAGATCTTTATTGCCAGTGTTGATTTGATGAGAAATTCTTCACGCTCTCTAGTACTGAGTAAAACGTAGATTTTGTTAAAGTTGTGGCCTCGCTTCACTATTGCTGTACAGCAGATGAGCAGTGGGTGTTATATGAAAGTCTCTCCTTAATTTGTTCCAGACTGACAGGGAGACTTTGTGCTTTTAAGCCTGGACATTGACCTCCTTTCAGTCTCTTTTAGGAATTTATTCACCTTCAATTTAGAAGCAAACATTCCAGGAAGATGTTGTGACAATCTTCCTGCCTGACTTGTATCATTCATTTTATTAGTGCTGACTTTCTGGGATAGAAATGGCAGTTCAAGGATTGCCAGGTCCAGGTTGGGAAATTCCTGGAGATTTGGGTGGTGGAGCCTGTGGGGGGTGGGGATTGGGGAGGGGAAGGACCTCTATGAGGTATAATGCCATAAGCACTACCCTCCAAAGCAGCCATTTTCTCCAGGGGAACTTATCTCTGTCACATAGGGTTGCCAGCCTCCAGGTGGTAGCTGGAGATCCCCCAGAATTATAACTGATATCCAGACCATAGAGCTCAGTTGCCCTGGAGAAAATGGCTGCTTTGGAGGGTGGACTGTATGGCATTATACCTTGCTGAGGTACCTTCCCTCCCTATCCCCTGCCTTCTCCAGGCTCCTCTCCCCAAATCTCCAGGAATTTCCCAGCTTGGATCTGGCAACCCTACTGTCACCAGGAGATCGGTTGTAATTCTGGGAGTTTTAAGAGCATTATTGATTTTATAGCTGATGACTAATTTATTGTATTTTATGATGATGTGAGCCGCCCTGAGCCCATTCATGGGGAGGGCGGGATATAAATCAAATAAATAAATAAACAAACTACCACCTGGAGGTTGGCACCTGATGCAGTTTTGAAAGAGTATAGGCCTCCTCCTATACTCTTACAGTCTTGGTTGATTTCCAGTCAGTGTAATTTAAGCAGGTATGTGCCCTTATGTTGTCTGATGTTCAATGTTTTAATTTTTTTAAGAAATTGAAAGTTTATATATTCCTACAAGGAGCTCTTACATCCGGTTAGACTGTCCAGGCCCTCCTCAATCAAAGGCAGAAGTTTAAGTTCCTACTAGTGCTAGGCCTGGACAATCCAGAGGCTCAGTGCTGCCAGTCTGTCACAAGGGGCCATTCTGCACTACCCCATTCTTTCTGCCCATGAAGAGGGATGTGCGGTTTGAATGCCCAGAGTCCTTAGTAGAAGATGATGCTCATTCCAGGCACAGACCATGAGGATCTTTGTTCAAGTGTCTGCAAATTATCTGTCATTGTTTCTCGGAAGGCATCTTATATTATGACTACCATATTCAAGATTTTTTGATATAGCTGACATGGAACTTCTCCTTGTAATTGTAACCCTTCAGGTAGTGAATGGCTCTCAGACATGTCAGCATAATCCATATATGGAAGTATTTAAGTGGCTTCTATGTGTAAGTGAAATGGCCCTTATTTACAGTTTGGTGAGGATAAAGCAGTAATTACTTTGAAGAAGCTCTTTATATACTAGTTTGAAAACCTGTATTTTCTTGTGACTAAAATCCTGTTTGCTGTACCACATTCCCATGGGTGCAATGGTCATAAATATCAGTTTTGTATCTTTGACAGATTCAGGACCTCTGTCTCTCTTTAAAATTTAAAATTATATTTTTTAAATGATAGGTTTATACCAGGACACACATTGGCCCTTAATGAGAACCCACCTGGATCTGAAGGAAATGGAAATACTCACCTGTATATGAGTCTGCCTTTCCAAGAGAACAACAGCACTGAGGGTTTAATAAAAAATAGCAACTCAGACGTGGGGCCTGTTGACTGCAAAACACAGACAGAATGTTGTATCCCTTTTCAAGAGCGACTGCATAACCCTCTAACAGCAGTAAAGGAACTGAATGAGCCTACATCCTCCAAAAGCTCAACTCATGGTCAAGGAGAAGATAAGCCACATGCAGCTAGTAGTCTTTGCAGAAGCCCAGAAGGACTGGACTGTCAGCAAAAACCGTTGCACATTGTTTGGCCTCATAGGTGGTAAGTATAATACCAAATTAAAATTTATTTATTTACTTACTTCATTTATGTA